>NC_055695.1:2352227-2409727 GCF_017639745.1 Melanotaenia boesemani | reverse complement strand
GTAGCTTAAACTAGTTTATCTTCTCTAAACCAGCTGATGGAAAGGAGCATGTTGCATGTTTTTTTTAAAACCTTTATTTAACCAGGAAAGTTCCATTGTGATTAAAAACTCAATTAAATTATTTAAAAACTCTTTTCCAAGGGAGTCATGGCCAAGAAGCAGTAAAAGTACAACACACAGTTACATTAAAACAAACAACAATAATATAAAACAGGTCATGAAAAACAACTGCAGTTGTCTCTGATGCTTGTAGCTAATAACTCAGTTTCCAGCCTGTCTGCAACACGAAGCAGCATCTCAGATCCTGCTTGCAGTTTCTTTGATAATTAGATGGAAGCTTACAGGATAATCACCCATCAACACGTAGTGTCGGTCCAGAACCTCCAGCTTTATCTGGCTGCGTTGTCATGACGACCCTGACTGGGCCAAAGCTGCCGTGTGCAGATCCGATAATCTGAGAGCTTCTGGAATATTCTTCACCAGCCGTTTTGGATTCAAACAGTTGAGAATAATGAATAATAAATATAAGGATGGATGTTTTTAACTGGCTTGTATGACCCAAACTGCGTTATGTGGAGGTCAGTGATGCTGCTCCTCATCCCGCGTTGTTTGGTAGAGTACTGGATGTAGAAGCTGAGGCAGGAAGTGGGTTAAACCGTGATGGGTGGGACCATTTCCATTTGTTTTCTCTTCTACTTTGTCAGGCTAAATGGTCGGTCTTCTTATTTCCCTGCAGTGTTGACGGCTGCAGATTACAGACTGCCGTTAACTCGCTGTGTAATTATCACAGCTGGAACTGATGAGCAGAGCTTTAAGGTCAGACTTGAGATGAATAATAGTTAACCTTTAAATTAAATCTGTAAATGACAGCTTTTCTGCAGGATAAGATCACATATCGTGCGTGTAACGCAGTGACGGAGACAGTTTCGCCTCGTCCCGGAACAAACCTAATTATGGTGTGATAAATGCTTCTGGCTCGACTTAAGTGGCAGTTGTGACTGCTTTGGTTTGGGATGTATTAGCATTTTAATTCTTCAGCCTTTTTGAGGTCCAGCAGGGAAACATCCAAAACAACAATTATGGTTATGAGTGACAGGACGTGAGCTCAGAGACACCGTTTCCAGGGATCAGATTCCCTCATGGCGCACGGACTATTTTGAGGATCCTGTTGGTCTTTTACAGGAAGTTCAGTCTCTTGCAGCTGAAGACGTGTCCGATCTGGGAAATATGTAAGAAATCCCAACAGCTCAGACATTTACTGACCACAGTGAATATTATATTAGTCCTCCAAAAGAACTTAAAGCCTGTTTTATGTCTTTCTGCTTTTAAAATGCTCTTTTACGACTAAATGAAAGTAGTAAAACCTTTAAAGAGGTTGTTATCTGACATGAGGAGCCTGCTGTGTTCCTGCTATCATACCTGTCAGCTGGTGATAGGTGTGTGTTACGTTATCCAAACCTCTTCCAGCTCAGTCTGAAGACATGAAATGTGGGTCTGAGCTGGATATCAGTGCTCTCCAGCAGCTTCAACTCCAACTTTAAAAAAGTCTAAACTGGGAAGGGTTTGTTTAAAAAAAACAAACTACAACCTGTATCAGTTTCATTATCTCAGGATTTTTCCGTCTGTCGCTGGGAAGCCGTCACGAGGAGGCTCCTCAGATTATCAGATGTCTCACTCCCTCTGCTGGACGGCGACGGACCTCACAGGTCAGAATCAAACCTCCGACCTCACTGAGATGCAGCTGGAAACACAACCTGGCTAAACCGAGCAAAGCAGCCAGCTGAGCAATGAATGCAGAAACGTAGAAGATCCAGAAAACTGGTCCTAATCACTTAGCTACAGTCTGCATTTATAGAATAAATTTCATGTTTACATGATAAATGTATCATTTTTATAATAAATTATTAAATAAATTATTTTATAATTTTTTAAATAATATTAAATTTTGTCATATTATGGGAATTAAAAAAAATATTTTCTATTATGGCATGAAAGAAATAAATTTAAATATAACAAATGACTGAATTGAACAGAATTGTTCTTCTTTTCTTCTTCTTCTTCTTCTTCTTCTTCTTCTTATTATTATTATTATTATTATTATCATAACTAAATTAAATTAAATTAAATTAAATTAAATTAAATTAAATTAAAAATACTTTATTTATCCCAAGGGTAAACTGCAACAATGTTAAGCAACATTAGCAGATTTTACATGATACACATATTTTATATTAAAAAAATTAAATCTAAATTATTTATGATCGAAAATATCAAATTTTTTTCTGTCATTAGAATGAAATAATTGAAAATAAAGTAAATAATAATTAGAACCTAAATTAATAATAACAATAATAATAATTCTGCAGACCATAAAAAAAACAATAGAAACCAAACTGAAAGAAGAATTTAATATTAAAATAAATAATGGTTTGTCCTTTAAGGCTGCCGAGAAACATTCATAAGGAATGACACATCCATGTTCAACCACTGACCTCATCACTGGCTACACCTTGTTTTTATCAGAGAGGAAGCCAAACATGACAAATTTAATTACATAATTAGTAAAATAACAAATCTTAGCTAGATTTCAAGGCTGCATGTTGTTCTGGACAGTAATTGTTAAAGCTACAAACAAAGTTCTCTCGGCACTAAGAAGTATTTAGATTTGATGGAGGGATCTAAACGTACATTAAGCAACATTTCCAGAAAAGTCTGGAAACTTTTGCATGCACCCAGCACTTACATGTGTAGCTCTCTCACTTTTAAAGAGAATTTTATTGATCAGACAAAGGTCCACAGAAATGATTTTCAGTGTCTTCACTGTCCAACTTTATACAGAAAATGTAAACAAATCTAGAATTTGATCATTTTCCTCTTTATGACACCATATTTATTGTTAATGGGGAACAGATTTGGTTTGTAGGAGGTCTGATGTCGTCCTGCTGGGATAACCACAGACCTCCTGGGCAAAGACGTCCCCTCGTTGGTGGCATAGTCTCCAGAACTCCAACATCCACCTCTACATCAGTGGTACCTTCACACAGATGAAGTCCTCCATGGCCACTGGTGTCCTGGAGGATCTTCCTCATCACATAGAAGCAGATGTTA
Organism: Melanotaenia boesemani; assembly: GCF_017639745.1. Classification (NCBI taxonomy): domain Eukaryota; kingdom Metazoa; phylum Chordata; class Actinopteri; order Atheriniformes; family Melanotaeniidae; genus Melanotaenia; species Melanotaenia boesemani. The sequence continues at coordinate 2,406,619 of NC_055695.1, read as the reverse complement.
CTTCTTTCCCATAAACTGCTGAAACATGGATTCATCTGATCATACAGCTGTTTAGCTCCTTGTGTAATCCAGTTTCAGGTTCTGGTTCTGGACCCAGATGGTGTCCTAGTGCTGATGGAGTTTGGAACAAAGTGGTGACTTATCCTTGTGTGACAGACTGACCCTTTGGTGGATGCTGCTTTTATACCCAATCATGACACCCTCACCAGTTAATCTGCTGATTGGAGGATCCTCCAGAACCAAGTTACTGGTGCCAAACACCCTAAACCCCAACAGGTCCGTAGGTTTTGCAGTCCCACTTTTTATGCAGCTTGTTTTTACTCCTCAGAGCTGTGACTTTACTTAACAGTGGTGACAGAAATCAGTAACAAGTCAGTAACAAGTCAGTAACGAGTCAGTAACGAGTCAGTAACAAGTCAGTAACAAGTCAGTAATGAGTCACTAACAAGTCAGTAACAAGTCAGTAACAAATCAGTAACGAGTCAGTAACAAATCAGTAACGAGTCAGTAACAAATCAGTAACGAGTCAGTAACAAGTCAGTAACAAGTCAGTAATGAGTCACTAACAAGTCAGTAACAAGTCAGTAACAAATCAGTAACGAGTCAGTAACAAATCAGTAACGAGTCAGTAACAAGTCAGTAACAAGTCAGTAATGAGTCACTAACAAGTCAGTAACAAGTCAGTAACAAATCAGTAACGAGTCAGTAACAAATCAGTAACGAGTCAGTACCAAGTCAGTAACGAGTCAGTAACAAATCAGTAACGAGTCAGTAACGAGTCAGTAACAAGTCAGTAATGAGTCACTAACAAGTCAGTAACAAGTCAGTAACAAATCAGTAACGAGTCAGTAACAAATCAGTAACGAGTCAGTAACAAGTCAGTAACAAGTCAGTAATGAGTCACTAACACGTCAGTAACAAGTCAGTAACAAATCAGTAACGAGTCAGTAACAAATCAGTAACAAGTCAGTACCAAGTCAGTAACGAGTCAGTAACAAATCAGTAACGAGTCAGTAACGAGTCAGTAACAAGTCAGTAATGAGTCACTAACAAGTCAGTAACAAGTCAGTAACAAATCAGTAACGAGTCAGTAACAAATCAGTAACAAGTCAGTAACGAATCAGTAACGAGTCAGTAACAAGTCAGTAATGAGTCAGTAAAAAGTCAGTAACAAGTCAGTAACGAGTCTTAAAGCTATGCTATGAATCCCTCGCTGCAGTGAAGACGTTGTCACAAGAGATGTGACGATGATGAACAAATCGATTCTTTTGAACGACTCTTTTAAATGACTGATGGGAACCAATTGACAGCTGTGAGCCATTCTTTTTATATACATATTTTTGACACTGCCTTCATCAAATCAAATCAAATCAAATCAAATCAAATCAAATCAAACTTTATTTATAAAGTGCTTTTCATGCCATAGGCAACAACACAAAAAAACACAAAACACAGGAATAAAAACACTTAATGAAATCTTTCACACAGTCACACGCACACACGTCTACACACACATGCCAAGCCTCCCCTCAATGAGCCATAAATCCCATCTCTAGTTGTCACGGTCTCTGGGTTTTTGGTCTAGTTTTACTTTCTTATACTTTTTTGTACTTTCCTAGGTTGCCATTGTTTCAGTCCTGTCCAGTTTCCCTTTTTATTTTGTAGTTATTTCCCCTTGTGTGTTCTGTAATTGCTTTCTGCTTCCTGTTCGTTAGTACACCTGGTTTGATTTGGTCATTCACCTCACCTGTTCCTTATTAGTCCAGCTGTGTATATATGCCGCTTGGTTTCTTTTTCACTTTGCCAGTTCATTGTCGTGTATCTGTTGTGTTTCCCCAGTCTTCATCTTTGTTATTAGTTAGTTAGTTATTTAAAACCTCAACTTCTGCACCTGTTTGCCTCCTCACCTCCGCCTCACCATGACAGAAATGTAGATGTGCAGCGTGCTTATGAATAACATCAACTTGGTCCAGCACAGAACAGGGCTGCATTAGATTTTTTTATCACTTAGAGGAAAGTGAAGGACAAATCCATTTTGTAATTTTTCTGAGTTTGATTTAAAAATCTTTTAAATGTTTAGCAGAGTGCTACTTGCTAGCACAAGATTCTTTCTGACGTGCAGTTTGCCATTAGTCTGGTGGTGGTTGAACATGTGGGAACTGCCCTCCTGCTGCTTTTCTGGAACATTCAGCAACAATAATCTGAACTAGGTTGGAGCCAGTTGCATAAACTTATCGTCCACTTTGTTAGCCAATCACATGGCAGCATATAGACGTTGTCAAGGTAGCTTGCTGGAGTTTAAATTGAGCATCAGAATGAGGAAGAAAGGGGATTTTAATTTGCTTCTACAAATACTTTTACTGAGTGTGTTGCTGCAGCAGATTGTTGTCCGTTGGTCAGTGAAGACACTGTTGAGTTGTATCTGCTAGATGACGCTTACAAGCCATACACCACCTAAGTCATCGAAGTCTTGCACAATGTGCACAATACTTGCCCACTCAACATCAAAACACCCCCTTTTGTTTAGTTTTTTTTATTTTATCTTATAAATTTAAGATTTTATTACATTGCTCAAAAAATAAGGCAAACACTAAAATAACATGTTCTTTACATAGTTGAATGTGTTATTAAAATTATCAATAGAAATTAGATTTACCAAGCCATGGACTGGATTTGGAGTCACACTCCAAATTAAAGTGGAAAAACAAACTACAGGCTGATCCAGCTTTGATGTAATGTCCTTAAAACAAGTCAAAATGAGGCTCAGTAGTGTGTGTGGCCTCCACGTGCCTGTAGGACCTCCCTACAACTCCTGGCCATGCTCCTGATGAGGTGACGGATGGTCTCCTGAGGGCTCTCCTCTCAGACTTGGACTAAAGCATCTGCCAACTCCTGGACAGTCTGTAGTGCAACGTGGCGTTGGTGGATGGAGACATGATGTCCCAGATGTCCTCAGTTGGATTCAGGTCTGGGGAACAGGCGGCCAGTCCATAGCATCGATGCTTCGTCTTGCAGGAACTGCTGACACACTCCAGCCACATGAGGTCTAGCATTGCCTTGCATTAGGAGGAACCCAGGACCAACCGCACCAGCATCTGGTCTTACAAGGGGTCTGAGGATCTCATCTCGGTACCTAATGGCAGTCAGGCTACCACTGGCGAGCACATGGGGGGCTGTGTGGCCCCCCAAAGAAATGCCACCCCCCACCATTACTGACCCACTGCCAAACCGGTCATGCTGGAGGATGTTCAGGCAGCAGAACGTTCTTCACGGCTTCTCCAGACTCTGTCACGTCTGTCTCATGTGCTCAGTGTGAACCTGCTTTCATCTGTGAAGAACACAGGGCGCCAGTGGCCAAGTTGTCAATCTTGGTGTTTTCTCTGGTAAAAGCCAAACGTCCTGCACGGTATTGGGCTGTAAACACAACCCCCACCTGTGGACTTCGGCCCTCATACCTCCCTCATGGAGTCTGTTTCTGACCGTTTGAGCTACACATGCACATTTGTGGCCTGCTGGAAGTCATGTTGCAGGGCTCTGGCTGTGCTCCTCCTGTTCCTCCTTGCACAAAGGCGGAGGTAGCAGTCCTGCTGCTGGGTTGTTGCCTCCTACGGCCTCCTCCACATCTCCTGATGTACTGGCCTGTCTCCTGGTAGCGCCTCCATGCTCTGGACATGATGCTGACAGACACAGCAAACCTTCTGGCCACAGCTCGCGTTGATGAGCCATCCTGGATGAGCTGCACTACCTGAGCCACTTGTGTGGGTTGTAGACTCCGTCTCATGCTACCACTAGAGTGAAAGCACCGCCAGCATTCAAAAGTGACCAAAACATCAGACAGAAAGCAGGAACTGAGAAGTGGTCTGTGGTCACCACCTGGAGAACCTCCTTTATTCGGGTGTCTTGCTAATTGCCGATAATTTCCACCTGCTGTCTGTTCCATTTACACAACAGCATCTGGAACTGATTGTCAGTCAGTGTTGCTTCCTAAATGGACAGTTTGATTTCACAGAAGTGTGATTGACTTGGAGTTACGTTGTGTTGTTTAGGTGTTCCTTTTATGTTTTGAGTAGTGTATTTGTCTTGCATGCATTTTATTCTGTGATTATTTCTTCACTGGTAGCAGGTAGAAAATACATTTCATTGCACAACTTATCTTATCTCATCTTATCGTATCCTGCCTTGCTCAGCAGTTGCAACTGTGGGAATCAGGTTTATGTTGCTATGGTAACACAGAGAGAAGCTATGATCTGATCTGTGCTGCTGACTGGGATAGAGGAGGAAACTCGATCAGTTGTCTGCACTGGAGTCTTCCTCTAATACGGCCCAAACCGTCCAGTTGGAGATGATTATGAGGAGAAATAAGACACTATAGGCTTGGATCACATCAGACAAACGTGGACACATGTTACAGGTCTGCAACCACAAAGAAAAGTGTGTGTGGATGTGTGTGTGTGTGGCACATAAGAGAGGGATTCGGTTGGAGCAGGAGCCTTTTGATCAGTGTCTTAAGTTGAGGCTATGAGGAATGTTTCTTTTTCTCCTTTGAAGGCAGTTTTAGTTTTCTGTAATAGTTTTGGTTCAGCTTGAGTGTGTGTGTGTGTGTGTGTGTGCGTGTGTGTGTGTGTGTTTGTGTGTGGGGGGGTGGGTGTGCGTGTATTCAGTGCTGTGTAAGCTCTGAAATGAATATCATTGTCACATCTTGTGCCAGAGCAAATTCCCTGTCCAAAACGAGCAATTTGGAGCAGCGCCTGCTGTGGAAAATCTGCCTTCAATTTTCCCCCCACTGGTGGTTGTGCATGCTCCCTCCCCTCCAGTTCACGCTGAGCAGGCCGAAGACTGAGCTCTCTCTCTCTTAAACACACACACTAACTTGAAGATCCAGTTGGCCTGCAGCAAGTGGACCCCACAGTTTATTTTTTTCTCAGTTATCCATTTAGAGTAAGTGGCAGGCGCCTGATGGGCTCCATGCCGAGAGGAAATGTTTGTATTGTCCTTATTTAACAATAGCGTTTAGACTAATACCTGATTAGCAGGAGAGGAAAATAGATTTTTGAGGCAGCTGGCTCTGACACTCCTCGGTTTCTTTGTTTTTCTAGTTCCAGTAATTGCCTCCATCCACCACAACGTCTTCCAGCACGCAGAATGTTTGTTGTTGGAGAGTCTTCCCAGCTACGAAACTTCTGGATCCAGCTTCATGGATCCAAAGCAACAAAACTTGGCTGAAACTGTGTTTAGTACAAGCTTGGAAAGCAGGTTGGAATATATTTATACTAAACGTGTGTTTGTGGACATATTCAGTGTTTGGTGCTTGTGTAGAGACACTGGTGGAGGTTTGTGATTAACACATAAAAAATTCTTAGGTAGAAAAAAGAACTAACCACTTCATTTTTGAGATGTCTGAGGGGTGTTAATGTCTCAGAAGCTTTCTCAGTAGATAAATTTATCACAGTAGAGCACTGTGGATTTTAGCAGAAGCTAGTTAACACTAATGTCTTCTTGTTAGCACTAGCATAAGACATTAGCCTGCGCCTACAGCTACAAGACCCAAATTTCAAAGAAGCTATGACACTGTGTAAAATGCAAATAAAACAAGGATCTCATGGTATTTTATTCCCAGTAGAATATAAACAATATGAGGGGAGAACCAGGGAAATGGAGGTGGATTTTAGCAGAAGCTGGTCTGCTGTCCCCTCACCGGTGAACATCCAGCAAACGGACAGTGAGAGAGTGGACTCGTCTAAACAATAAACTGGACGGGACTCACAACACAGACCACTGTACAGGAAGGTCAGAGCAGGTCTATCTTCTGAGGAGACTGTGGTCTTTTGGAGTGAAGGAGGACTCCTGAGGACCTTCTCTGACTCTGTGGTGGCATCAGCCATCCTGTATGGTGATGTCTGCTGGAGCAGCAGCATCACAGGGAGAGAGGGAGAAGCTGGACAAAGTCATCAGGAAGTCCAGCTCTGTCCTGGGCTGGTCTCTGGACTCAGTGCAGGGGGTAGGTGACTAAAGGGTCCTGGCAGAACTGGCCTCCATGCTGGACCATGAGTCCCACCCCCTGCAGGACCCCTGTCTGGTCTGGAGAGCAGCTTCAGGGACAGACTGATCCATCCTCACTGTGTGGAGGAGAGATACCGCAGGTCTTTCCTCCTGCTGCTGTCACACTTTACAATGAACACATGAAACTTTACATGTTTATGTACATGTTTATGTACATATTTATAGCCTGTACATACTTACGCTGTCAGACCAGATACTACATATTATTAATTGTGTGTGTTCTTGTTTGATATCACCTGTGTTCTTCTGCTTACTGTACCTGTACTGTTGCAACAAAGCAGTTTCCCCACTGAGGAACTAATAAAGGTTCCTTATTCTTATTATATCAGATGATGAAACTGAGAAATTTTACCATTTCATGGAAAATATTCCAGGGTGATGTTCTACACGGTGGAAAAAGTAGTTCCAGGGTGATGTTCGGCACGGTGGAAAAAGTAGTTCCAGGGTGATGTTCGGCACGGTCGAAAAAGTAGTTCCAGGGTGATGTTCTACACGGTGTAAAAAGTAGTTCCAGGGTGATGTTCGACACGGTGTAAAAAGTAGTTCCAGGGTGATGTTCGGCACGGTGGAAAAAGTAGTTCCAGGGTGATGTTCGGCACGGTGTAAAAAGTAGTTCCAGGGTGGTGTTCAGCACGGTGGAAAAAGTAGTTCCAGGGTGATGTTCGGCACGGTGTAAAAAGTAGTTCCAGGGTGATGTTCGGCACGGTGTAAAAAGTAGTTCCAGGGAGATGTTCTACACGGTGTAAAAAGTAGTTCCAGGGTGGTGTTCGGCATGGTGTAAAAAGTAGTTCCAGGGTGATGTTCTACACGGTGTAAAAAGTAGTTCCAGGGTGATGTTCGGCACGGTGTAAAAAGTAGTTCCAGGGTGATGTTCAGCACGGTGTAAAAAGTAGTTCCAGGGTGATGTTCTACACGGTGGAAAAAGTAGCTCCAGGGTGATGTTCTACACAGTGGAAAAAGTAGTTCCAGGGTGATGTTCGGCACGGTGTAAAAAGTAGTTCCAGGGTGATGTTCGGCACGGTGTAAAAAGTAGTTCCAGGGTGATGTTCGGCACGGTGTAAAAAGTAGTTCCAGAGTGGTGTTCGGCACGGTGTAAAAAGTAGTTCCAGGGTGATGTTCGGCACGGTGTAAAAAGTAGTTCCAGGGTGATGTTCTACACGGTGTAAAAAGTAGTTCCAGGGTGATGTTCGGCACGGTGTAAAAAGTAGTTCCAGGGTGATGTTCTACACGGTGTAAAAAGTAGTTCCAGGGTGATGTTCTACACGGTGTAAAAAGTAGTTCCAGGGTGATGTTCGGCACGGTGTAAAAAGTAGTTCCAGGGTGATGTTCGGCACGGTGTAAAAAGTAGTTCCAGGGTGATGTTCGGCACGGTGGAAAAAGTAGTTCCAGGGTGATGTTCAGCACGGTGGAAAAAGTAGCTCCAGGGTGATGTTCAGCACGGTGTAAAAAGTAGTTCCAGGGTGATGTTCTACACGGTGTAAAAAGTAGTTCCAGGGTGATGTTCGGCACGGTGTAAAAAGTAGTTCCAGGGTGATGTTCGGCACGGTGTAAAAAGTAGTTCCAGGGTGGTGTTCGGCACGGTGGAAAAAGTAGTTCCAGGGTGATGTTCAGCATGGTGTAAAAAGTAGTTCCAGGGTGATGTTCAGCATGGTGTAAAAAGTAGTTCCAGGGTGATGTTCAGCACTGTGTAAAAAGTAGTTCCAGGGTGATGTTCAGCATGGTGTAAAAAGTAGTTCCAGGGTGGTGTTCAGCATGGTGTGAAAAATAGTTCCAGGGTGGTGTTCAGCATGGTGTAAAAAGTAGTTCCAGGGTGGTGTTCAGCATAGTGTAAAAAGTAGTTCCAGGGTGGTGTTCAGCATGGTGTAGCATCTCTTCTTCTAACATGCTTGGAAACGTCTTGGAAGTGAGGAGACCAGTTGCTGGAGTTCTAGGTGATGGAATGTTGTCCCATTCTGGTCTGATGCAGGATTCTAGCTGCTCTACAGTCCTGGGGTCTCATTTATAACCGTTGCGTACGCACAAAATGGGGCCTGAAACTGGCGTACGCCTCTTTTCACGCAGAGGTTGTGATTTATAAAAAACAAACTTGACGTGAAAATGTGCGGTCTTTCACGGCAGCTCTGACCCATGCGTACGCTGGTTTTGGAGGCTGGGGGAATTGGCGACACAGATGGAGAGGTGGGGAATTAACAACACACTGCATCCAGAGTCCTCTTGTGGCAGCGTGGGGTCCTGTCACCATGTCTCCAATTAATTTTGCGCTCTGGCTGTATGACCGCAGATGTGATTTCGGCTCACTGGTCAGCGTGCATGACTTCAACCCGGCAAGAGTTCATAACCCGTCTCCGCTGTCTATGCGTCCTGCTACACTCTTCCACATCCAATTTCTCTATATTGCAGGAGAACAGGCCGACATTAAAAGGCAATTTGCAGCAATGTCCGGTTTTCCTAATGTAATCGGCGCAATTGACTGCACTCATATTGCTATAAGGGCCCCATATGTCGATGAATTCGTGTATGTCAATAGGAAGCATGTGCATACTATCAATGTTCAAGTCATATGTCAATCCAACATGATGTTGACAAATGTAGTTGCACGATGGCCTGGCTCTACACATGACTCTTACATCCTAGCGCAAAGCAGTGTAGGGAAGAGACTGCAGGCAGGCGCTATACGTGATGGCTGGCTTCTTGGTAAGACAATAACTTTATATTGACAACCAGCTTAGCCAGATGCAGACCACTGATGCACTGTTTCATTGAAATGCAGGGGACAGTGGCTACCCCCTCCGGCGCTGGCTCCTGACCCCCTTCCCAAACCCCCAGAGCGCAGAGGAGACCCTGTTCAATACCGCTCACTCCCGTGCGCGCTCAACTGTAGAGCGCGCCATCGGCCTTTTAAAATGCCGGTGGCGGTGTCTGGATGCGTCAGGGGGTAGATTATTGTACCATCCCCAAAAGGTGCGCAGGATCGTGAGGGCGTGTGGCGTGCTGCACAACCTGGCACTGAGGCACGGCATCCAACTACCTCCTGGCCTCCCCCCTCCTCGGAATGCCGACCCTCACCCACAGCCCCCTCCCAGACACAGGGAGTTCCAACACGGGGCACGGCTCCGTGAGGAGGTCATGCAGCGATTAAGCAGACAATAAGGTTCACTTTTTCACAAGCTCTTTTAATGTGTTTGAAATGTCGAACATAATGTCACACAAATTATGCAGTGTTGTTCTGATTTCCTTCAGTTCATTGATGGTTTCTTTTTGATCTCCGCCATGGTCCGCTCTGTCCCACTCACAGAGTTAACTGAGGTAACTATGTGTTGCCACTCACGACACTTACTCTTATTTGTCACGCCACTACTGTGGCTACCAAACAAAATAATTTTTCGACTCTCCACCTCACTCGCTAATGCATCGATTTCTGCCTCTGTGAAGTTGCGTTTTTTGGTTCGCTTCCCTGCGGTTGCCGTTGTTCATGGATCACAACATGGATCAGCTGGCTCATTTTAATACACGCTGAGGTACTTTGCATTGACCATTTATGGTGGAAAGTGGGTGTGTAGTGGGCGGAACATGAGCCAAATTCACCTGCGCAAACTTCAAGGACGAGTGTGATTTATAAAGGGGAAATTGCTTGCACCTGTGCGTACGCACGGTTTTATAAATCAGAATATTTTATGGCGTACGCCAACTTCCGGTTTTGGGCGTAAGTACACTTTTAGTAAGAATCCTACGCACAGTTTTATAAATGAGACCCCTGGACCTTCCAGTTCGTCTTCTTCTCAGGTTTGTTCCTTTTGCTATTCTGGTCAACACTGCCCCTGCAGTTTCTGGTGGAATTGCCTTGTTTGCTGCGTCAAGCAACAGAGATGCAAGGCCACCGAAAACAGACCAAAATACTCATGTAAATAATGCAGAAGACAGATAAAAGAGCATAAATGGGCCTTTAACCTTCATGTCTGGGTTTCATGATGAACTGTGTTCACACACAGTAGTTTCTGGAAGTCTTCCTGAGTCCATGCAGTGGTTTCCAGTAGAGAATCATGTCTGCTTTTAATGCAGAAGATCACCAGCATCCAGCCTTGTCCCAGCACTTCCTGAATCCTCTTCTGAATCTGTTTAAGACATTACACACTTTAGAAACTGGGATCTTCAAAGTCTTCATAATATTACTTTAAGGAACATTTTTCTGAAATTGTTCCACAGTGTTTAGCCTCAGTTTGTCTCAGGTTGGTGAACCTCTGTCCATCTTTCCAACTGAGAGACTCTGCCTCTCTGAAATGCTCCTTTTATACCCAGTCATGTTACTGACTTGTTGCCAATTGACCTGATTAGTTGTCCAATGCTCCTCTATGTGTTTCTGGTTTGTACCAGTTACTTTTCCAGCCTTTTGTTGCTCCTGTTCCAACTTTTTCTGCTGCATCAGATTCACCATCACATGGTAAAATATCTCAGTTTCAGCATCTGATATGATGCTTTTGTTCGACTGGGAATAAAATGTGAGTTGATGAGATTTGGAAATGATTGTATTCTGTGTTTTTTTACATTTAAGAGAACACATGGACTCTTTTTTGGATTTGGGGTTGTAATTTTTAGCTTCTTTATATGACTAAGGTGAACTATACGGTTTTAGTGCTTTGTATAAAGTGCAGGAAACTCACTACATTGTGGATTTGAACTCAGCCTTGGCAGCCTGCCCCAGTCTGTTTTACCTTAATTGTTGCCTCCTGTGTTTCGTTAGTCCCTGGTTGTGTATGGTCCTGTCTCTCCATTCTTCTTCGTTGGTGTATCTGTTCACCTTGATGCTGCCTTCCTCTCCACCTTTACAGTTAACAGCATTCCTATCATCGTGTTGGGTTTACTTGTTTTGGGCTTTTTCATACTATAAAGTCTTTGTTTTGTCAACTCCTGGATCCTGCAGCTGCCTGCTCCTCCTGTAACTTCTGTGTGACATGCAGCCTCCTGCATGCTCTCAGCAGCCGTTGCATCTCTGTGCTGCGTTCAGGGCTGTGCAGCCCCCTGCTGTGTTCTCCTTCAACGTTCTTTTCGAGCACACGCTAGAGATGGGATCCGCCATCATGACAAGTGAGGCTGAGTAATGTGATGGTACAACACCAGATCGTCATCTTACTCTCAAATGTAAGTCGCTCTGGATAAAAGCGTCTGCTAAATGATTATAGAATAGAATAGAATAGAATAGAATCTTGTGAAAAAATTTAAGACTACATTTATTTTGTGTCACGTCTAGAGCTGCTTTAACTGGTGTGAATCTGGTCCGGTTTGCTCAATTGATCAGATCAACACACATGGGTCATTGTTGGTCAGAGAGGGGCTTTGGTTGAATTCACTCTTGACTGAATGAGCTCTGGTGAGACGGCTCTTAGTGGTGATCATTAGTATCAATGCTGCCATCCAAACTTTATTACCCACCAAACAAGTGGACGATAATTTCTAAACAGCTGGAACTGAATGCAGCACATTCGTGCTATTAACGACTGTCTAAAAAAAGGTCTCAAAAATTCATTTTAGCATCTCGTGCAAAGACAGCACCATGAAGATCCGAGGGTCCAGCGAGCCCAGCTACCCCGGCATGAAGCACTGAATTGGAGGTTCATGAGCAGAAAGCTGTGTAGCTGGGGTGTGACCAATCACTGTAAAACCTGTAAAGGCTAAAATCAGCTTTGATCCAGAACAGGTCTGAACTTTGTTTGAGTCACAGCTGTACGGACAGAGGAAAAGGCTGTTTTTCTCATCTGATTATATTTTAATCAGTCTGTTGATCAAAATAATAAAAGTTTTTATTATAAACTATTCTTAGGATACTAATTTATTTAAAAAAAATACAATAGATCCATTTTTTTCATCATTAATCATCACTGTGTCTTCACAAAGTCCAGAAATAAACTAATAAAGGAAATTTTCGACTTTAATCTTTTTCATAAAACAACGATAAGATTCACGACTATCAGAGTACCACAGAAACGCTGTCACTCAGTTACTGCTCAGATCTGCTGTCATTCCAAGTTTCCATGATGGGGACCAACTTGGCATCGTGGAAAACTGAGTGGGATTGAAACCCACTGGGATGAGTGACTGGTTACACCTCCAAGTCTTTTAGTGGCTCTGCAGCTCTCAGATTTCATTCTGAGGAATTCTGTTTTTCTTTTGACTCGTTACTCTGAAAGGGCCTCATGAAATCTTGCTGACGCCTCAGTTCCCTTGAGGAACGAATCCTCTTCATCTTTATTTTCCCCTCTCCAGTTGCCATTGGTGTTGGACTATTGTGCAGTGGAACATCTTTTTCTTCCTTTCCTTTGGAGCGAGGCAGGCAGCCTGCAAACATGTTAAATCAACACAGACAGCAGGAATGACGGCAGTGGGGGCAAAAGAGAGGGGGAGAAAGTGAAAGATGAAGAAAATAGTGCAACAAATGAACTCACTGCATGAATCCAGAGTTAAAATGCGAGTCAGTTGAAAATAATGAAAAGGAAGCATGAACTGATCTAATCCCACCCCAGTTAGCTACAGGGACGTGTGTGACGTCTTCACGGGACACAAACACAGAAAACTGATCGCTTTACATTTAGATTGTGGGATTTTACTGAGGTGGGATAAATGCGGGGAAATGAGGTTAAATGTGGTTTTACTGATCAGGTGTAAAGCATCAGAACTCATTTGGTCCCCCCCCCCCAGTAACATATTTTATGTATAAAGGAGCGTTTCAGTACTTTGTGGTCTGTCACTAAATGACGAGGGTTTGCGTGGGGTTCATTCTCGCGCACAGATTGGTTGTTTTTTCTCCATCCTGATGTGTGCATGGAATATGGCATACGGAGCATTTTGATGTACGCACCATTCGTACATGAGGCCCCAGGACTGAGGATCTTCGCTTTATCTTGTCTTTATCTTGTGGAAAAGTACTACTACTATTACTACTACAGTCTGATCAAGGCCAGCTCCACGGCTCCCTAGAAGTGTATTTTCTGACTTTCAGAATGAATCTGTACTTGCACATGTGATCTACTTGTACTTGTTAGTTACATATGCCAGTTCCACCACGTCTGTCCCTAACAGCTTCATGCCCACACTTATCTGCATGTCAGCAGGTCGATAAATGAGGGCCCAGACTTCAAAACACACGTTTACAGATGGATATGTTTGGAAACAGCGTCTACATCCACTTCACCTATAGTGTACAGGTGATGGTTATGACTTCAGAGAATTTCCTTGTTATTTTAAGGGGATGATAATGATGCTGCTTTAAAAGTTTCTGAATGTCTTCAACCTGCAGGATGTTCTCTAAAGGGAAGGTTTCTGGAGCATTTGCCTGCAGATGGATAATAAAACAAGCTGATCTTTGTAAATGTGAAAACACCTTCATGACCTGAGGTGCTCTGACCGAACCACACCGGTTCCCCTCAGCGCTGCTTTGCTTCATCTGTCTTTAAATATGAATAGAAACCTGCACTCAGAACTGCTCTGGAGACGCTGCCAATATTACTGTAATGTTCTATCTTTATTTTGTCTAAGATCGTTAGAGTGAGTAACTCTGCAAGTCGAATGAGCAAACCTGGAACTTGCACCACTTACGAGGAATGAGGTGAGGAATATTAATTATCAGCAGATATGTGGAATGTCGTCGTGAACTGAAGTCTGAGCCTCAACAGCTATGTAGCATGTGTTTGTAATGACAGAGCCACCTGTGGGTTGAGACTGTGATGGATGTCGGTGCCAGGAGGTGCGTTTACTTCAGCGATGAAGCGTTTGATCGCACCATCAGCTCTGGGAGCAGCAATGAGCTAATATTAACAGTCAGCTGAAATGTCCTGACTTCAGCCGGCACGTCACACACAATTATGACAAATTCAAACAAACACAGCGGCAAACTGCAGGCGAGGGCTGGGTGCTTTATTCATAAACCTAACATCACTCATCAACACATCTATGCACCCACAACCTTCTGAAGTATGCAAGAACACATGTTTTTATGGGGCTCTACTCATGCAGACACATTAATTGACTATTTTCCCTGAAATTAATGTCTTTTAGCAGCTTTAAAATTTAGCACAGCTAATTTGACAACCACACTTGGATGCTCTGAAGGTGCCTGTTGATTTAACTGCAGCTACATGCTGATAAATGGTTCCAAATATGAGCTCTCGTAAAGGGAGAAATTGTAGTCTGAATAGATTAAACCAACATTTATGTTAATAACTGAGTGGAAGGTTGCATTTTTGAACCATGGACACTGCCAGGCCAGCTGTTTCTCCTTGCTTCCAGATGCAGAGCCGCGATGATGTTTATGTCCTGGTTTATTCTCCATCCATTTTCATTGGCTGTCACTCACATTCACTCTGAGACTGAAGAAAACTTTGGCTTTTGTGGTGATGACATTAGCTATCAGGGACCGTATCTCAGGCTGCTCTGATTCACGCAGCATCAGCATCAATGTGCACATCTGGCTCATGTCTGGAAACACAAAAACTAACCACAGTTTTTTAGAAGCTGGACCAAGCTGAACACAGACAAAAGGCTGATATTTCACCATGTTTTAAGTAATACCAAAAGTTCATTTCCCCCCATTTTTTTTTCTTTTATTTTTTGGAGTCATTTTGTCTGTAGACTTCTTGTTTTCACAGATAAACTAAAGCAGAGTGATTAGTTCAGACATCAGGGAAATGAGAAATTATTCTCTCAAGTGGTGGAAATAATTACTTCAGAGACATTGCAGTGAGATTATAGATTATAGATTAAAGACCAGAACTTGCATTAAAACAACATTAAAACCACAAACCTCTGAAGAAGATACACCTGAGACAGTTGTACTCTCAGACAACCAGGTCTGCTGATCCTTGTGCTTCTGGAAAAGACATCATAGGCTAAAGATCCTCTAAAGCCACATCCAGGAAGCGTGGGTCACCCAGACCAGAGGCTGGTAGACCAGATTATGGAGCAAGAGCTTCAGCTTCAGCCGGTAGTTGGCTCAGCTTTGGTTAGAGACATTTTGCAGCAGGTGCAAGCAGAGCCGGCACAAAGCATAAGACAACTATGGGGTCCCCACGCCACCAGGGGGCCCCACTGAGCATGCTTGAAATTTAAAGATGTCTTGATTTGAAATAAATAAATAGATAAAGAAACACACAAATATATCACAGAATCATGTGATTAAAAAAGGGTAACTATCTGTTTGGTTTGCACAGAAGGACGTCCTGGTCAGGGTTGTGGAAGGCTTCCCTCCATGGTTTTCACTGCAGGTAGAGGTTTGCAGACCTGTATCAGTATCTGCCATCAAAGTCCATCTGATTCCACGTTGATGTGGTGGTAACACCCCATCACTTAACCTCTTCGTCTCGTCATGGCCTCAGCAGGGCGGCCACTGACATGGCATAACATTTACTTTCTCATAACTCCAGGCCGCCTCAGTCAGCAGATAGGAGCAGGTTTTTGATGTGGCCCAGATATTTTATTTATTTATGTATTCATGTGGAACATGAATGTGTTTTTCTTTACCATCTTACTTCATATCCAGTCTCGGCCTGTATGTCTGTACAGCTTCATTCATGCTGAGAAAACACATGGCGCCCACATGCGTCCACGAGTAATTGAATATATGTATACCCATGCACACACATAATTTTGCATGACAAAGTGACAGAGGAGCAGGGACATCAAAGAGGTGTAGTTCAGCATTTGGCCACCAGGTGACATAAAAGTAATGGTTGGCACAGACAGATTATTATGTTACTGAGGAGCACAGGGAGAACGGTAGAAAGGTTACCATGAGAGATAAACCACTATGTCACAAGGAGAGATCAGAGGGAAACATGGATGATTATCATATTACACATTACTGTGTATGAGTATTCAGGTATTTTGGTGATCAGTTAATGGTGACACAGTCATAGAGGAGGTATTCATGAGCATGTTTACTCTTGTGGTCATGGTTGGTGGATTTCTACCAGACAGAATAACAAATATTTGTCTTTCCTCGTGTTTACTAATCAGTTTGGTCAATCACATCTCAGAGGAAACACCAGGGAAAAGTATCAGATTTATAAAATCAATTCAGCATAATTATACAGAGCAGTCCAACCAATAACACTGTGACTCTGAACAGCTGGTCACACCTTAGTGACTGGAATCCTTAAAATGAGGCTAATAATTTTGGGAAATAGTGATGGTTCGAAGATGTAGCATCAGATTGACTGAACCAGAATCATCGTAGTGGAATCGCCATATTTTAAAGACGCACTACGTAACTTTCCGACCTTAAACTGTGTTTCTGGCCCGTTTGATGGCCCAGTGACATTTATTATGAACATTTCTGGAGCTGTTGCTGCCCAGCAGCGTCCTGAGGCTGAGGAGCTGCACTATATGAGCTGAGTTCTGCTTTATGCGCCGTGTCATTCGCCAGGAAGTGGATACAAACACACCAGCTGTTCTGAACCACCATGGCTGATTCAGCAAAGAAACACAAGCAGACACTGCCGAAGGAAGAGAGGAGAAGAAAGAAAGTTTCAGAAGTATTGACTGGCTATCTACGTATTCATACGCCCATCTCCTGTTTTAAGAAACGTGACACTCATTAGGGGGAAATAAAATAATTTAAAGTTTCTTATGTAACCTCACAAAGAATAAAATGACATGGATCTCCAGCTGTTTTTAATTCTTGAAGAAGAGCTTTCTTCATTTTCCTCTCATAGATCTCCAGATCTGTTGCTTTTATTCCTCCTCCAGGTTTGTTTCCTATGAGGACAGCTACTTCTTCTACTGAACTACAGCGATGAGCAGCCCGGCCTATACCGACTCCCCTCTGTTGAGGGTGGAGGGAAGATAGTTTGTTTATTTAAGACATAAATGGAAACGAGTCTGATTAATTTATCTTTTTGTGGCTTCAGATTTGCTTTGCAGATGGAAACTCTGCTGGTGTTGTGGACTTTGGGCTTCCTTACGTGGCGTAATCAGCCATGTTAATTAAGTATTTGTGCAGTTTTACTGGACATGAAGTGCAAAATTTCAATGTGAATCTTACTAGCTTACTAGCTAGAAGTCTTACTAGCTATGCAACTGGTTTTATGTTTACAGTGTGGGTGGTATATGTGTGTATGCATATTTAACCTTTTATTACTTATTGTTGCTTTTTTATTACATTTAAAAGCTCCACTTTTTTTAACACTGTCTTAAATTTTGTTGTGTGTTACAGTGAAAATAATTGAGCTGAATCTGATGTTTTCTGTTTAAATTAAACATAAAAATACCAGATAATAATGACCTAATTCTTATACTTTCAGTTTGCAGCGTCTTTTCCTTTGGTTACAAATAAAAAGGATTATTAGTCTCATTAATTCATTTTTGCCTGTTTTCTTAGATCATTTCATTTATTTATCTTTTTATCAACATGGTGGACAAGCAAAAGAAATCAATGTTATTACATTAAAATATACAGTTGGTTGGGCAAAATGAACTTCCTGCCAATATTCCTGATGAGGTTATTAATTATGGATTTCAGATCCTGGCTTGTGACATGTGATCGTTGTTAAAACACTTTCACATGGTTCATTAAAGTAACTACAGTCATTCTTACCCACATGATTAAGTGATTAACTCTGTGTTTTCTAACTCAAACAAGCTGTAGGAGTCACATGTGTTCATTTGTCATGACTCCTTAGTTACGGCTTAGATGATTCAAACACTGAAATATAGCAGATAAATATAACATCATTACAACTAAAACACACACGACCCCTCCTGCTTCTTGTTTCACTCACATGAAATAAATACAAGCTATTTATAAAGAAGAAATTTGTAAATGAGTCATTTAGTCTAAAGCAGAAATTCAGAAAATGGCCATAAAGGGGAACTTTTTACAACTACAACTACAAAACTAATAAAGTTTTTATGGTGTAAACATGTGAATTACATGTCATACTTTAGGTTATAAAAGGAAGTTTAGTATGAGTCAGTAACAGAGAAACCTTGTTGTGCAATAATTGTAAAAATAAAAGACAAGGCAATTTTATTTATAAGGCATGTTTCCTACAGAAAAAGCAATTCAATGCACTTACAGCAAGTACAAATATAAACATTTAACAGTAAAAAATTAAAGGCAACAAAATTAATAAACATTTGAAGATTAAAATCAGATAGTACAGAAATAAAATAAGTGAATTCAGCCTAGTCTTAAACATTACTACACTAGATGTTTGTCTCACATCTTCAGGCAGATTGTTCCAGACTTTAGCTGCATAGCACTGAAACGCAGCCTCGCCATGTTTAGTTCTGACTCTGGGAACCACCAGGAGACTACTCCCCGACGTTCTCAGCCCTAGATGGTTCATAACGTTCTAACATGTCAGAGATGTACCTTGGTTCTAGACCATGAAAGGAGAAGCAGAGCTGTTTTAAAGTTTATTCTCTCTGCAACAGGAAGCCAATGAAGAGACTTGAGCTCTGGAATAATGTGGCCACATTTCCTGGTTCTAATCAGGACTCGAGCAGCAGCATTTTGAATGTACTGCAGTTGTTTTCCACCTGGTTTAGAGGCCAGTGAGTAGGTCGTTAGAGTTTGGCTTTATTTAATAATGGCATATTTGAAATGGGCTGGCAGTTGTTCACCACTGTGGTATCAAGACTACCCTTCTTTTAAAAAAGGCTTAATGACAGCATTTTTTTAGGACCTTTGGAAATGTTCTAGTCTGAAAAGGTGGTGGTGTGATCAGGGGCCATGGAGTTGGCGGGGCGGGACAAACAGGCAGAAATGATTGACAGACAGCAGCTCAGCTAACTGGCAAGATGCAAACCATGATTCACAAAGCAGCTACGCCACAGAGCGTCTTTGAGGTGGAAGACTTTCCCTCCTGAATCTCCTCAGCTACACATGAAGCAGGTGGTCCTGACCGTATCAGTCTGAGCCGTTAGCGCTGTTACCAAGCAGCAACCTCCTCCTGTAACATGTGAAGCCTATGCAAAAGTGCAATAATTGCAGTTCACCCCTCATCCACTAGGGGCTCCAAAACAGAGGCAATCTCCATAGGCTCCCATGTTAAAAAGACCGACTTCACAGCAGAAATAAACACAGTTAAAGCCTGGTACAAAAATCCATTTTAGGATTAATAGATCAAATTTACCTTCATGACAGCTGTGAGGGGGCTGAATTTTTTTTCTAATTCTTTATATTTAATTCGGCATAATTAGGGGTGTGTCCTTTTGATTGGTATCCAATATCCACGGCAAGAAGGGAGAGTGTAGCACAAACTCGTTTTTTAGCCGGCTAACAGTCACATTAGCTTTAGCCCGCCAACCATCATTAGCTGGTTAGCTCATGTTAGATCCGAGTTGGCTTAGTTAGCTCTTAGCTACAGGCAGCTCGGAGTTTCAAAGAGGCCAATCATCCACCCCCATGCTCACGGACCCCCTCTCAGCTCCTCCACTTTGCCCCTTTTTGGATTTTCCGGGAGAGACAGCAGGCGTGACCCTGGCAGGATGGCGATGGCAGGAACCGTCTAACAAGCTTTACTTTTGCTCTTCAGAAACCTGCGGGCGACGTCACGGAGGCTCCGCCCATCTTTTATATACAGTCTATTGGATGCACTTACCCCTTTAAATAGTTAATTATAGAGTAATGTTTTGTATTTAAATAAACTATATTTACAGTTTATCCCGTTTGAACATTTTATTTTTAACACATTTTTATCACATAATGCGTATTTTATATTTCCATCTTTTTTAAGTTTGTGTGTTTTATTAAGATCTCATATTTCTGTTTTTTTAAGCCTGACTTGAGCTTTTAAATTAGTTTGTGCTCCATGAAAAAACATCCTGCTGTATGTGCAGGTTCACATACATGTCATATATAAATGTCTTTGTGATTATCTCTTTGTATTGTGTCATATTTTTTATCATATTTCACAAGGTTCTAGCTGTTAAACTGCAAGTGGATTTGGTTTAGTTACTGAATACAAATTAAACCAAGAGTGAGATCAATTAATCCAAGACAGTGTTAGTATGTGAATGGGCCCAGTCCTAGACAAGGTGATTAATTCTACAAAGAAACTAAATGTGGACCATGTTAAATAAATAACAATGCATTTTTTTATCATGAAAATTTGCATTAACTACCAAACTACAAAGATTTAATGATTTTGTTGTGTATGCTGATGTCAGAAGCTTTATATTCCAGTAAAATGTCATCAATGTTCCTAACTTTAAATAATAGTCACTCATGGTAAAATTGAACTGTGAGAGCATTTAGAGATATTTTCTTTCATATTTTAAATGTATTTTTAAAGTACCAAAGGGCCAAACACAAGCTCTTCAGTGTTGCTGCTGGAATTTCAGGTAAAACACAACCATGTCTGCATTTTTTATATGTTTTATTTTAGGGGCGTCACAGTTAAGGTTTGCCTGGGGCTCCACATTTCCTTCGACCGGCACTGGGTTTATCAGCTGCATCAAAACAGCACTTCAGGTCTTCTTGTCCAGATTTAGAGCATATGTCAGACAAACCTGTATCCGCAGGAGTTTTTGAATATAATGAAAATGTAAAATGTGTTGTGAATCCCAGCATCCAAACAGTTTGTTAGCTCAGGGTATCTGGTGTTTTTACTGCAGACCTCCTGGCTGCACAGTGATGTGGTGGTTTGAGCCTCGTCCTTTCTGTGTGGAGAACAGCTTCAGACTACCCTTCAATTGTTCATTTATAAGTTTATTGAAAAATAAACTTTTTGAAATGAGCCAGACTTCCCATCAACCAGATTAAGACTGAATATATCCAGCAGCTTGTTAAGTTCTGAACCTTTAATTTGAGTTGTGTGTTGAAGCAGGGAAACTTCTAAAAGCTGCAGGACAGCGGCCCTCCAGAGTGTAAGATCCCTGTTAGAGCTTTACAGTCTGACCAACCACAGTACTTTAACAAGCAGCATATAATAAGTGTGTCCATATTAATACACATTCCGATGGGCATGAATGATCCACTGACCTCCATCATTTTTCAGCTGTTTAGAGCTGAGCCGTTGGCAGCGAATCTGTCTCGACCTCTGTGAGTGGGAATCTGACACACAGGAGGATATTAGATCATAAAGACTCATTTCTGGGTGTTTATTTTTAAATGCATCTGGAGGTTGTCATTGAATTCAGATGTAAAGCTGGACCAACAGCTGAAGTGAGAGAGAAACTCCTCCTCAGATCAGCTGTGAGGATGTGAAGTGTTTCTCTGTGGGAACTTTTCCAGGAAGTTCTGGATCATCCCTGAGAGGGGAAACTCTCCACTTCCTGCTGGAATACATTTTATTCCTACAGGTTTGTGCGTCAAACCGAAAGCGCGAGCCTCCCCCCGCATCACGAGGCGGTTTTCCTTTGATGTTGGGGGGAGGGTGGTCCCCACCGTGTGCTGCCGACCAATGAGCTGAAACGGGAGCATCGGCGGTGTCTTCTGAGCAGCTTCAGCATCATCTCTGCCTCCAGATCCAGCTCACATCAGGGATGCTCGCGGATGGATCCGGACCTCTGTAACCGGCACTAGTTCAGGGACAGCGGTGATGTTCGCGGCGGTTCCCGTTAACGTGGTCACAGAGATGCAGAAGAGGACGTTGCTGTCACCGCGGCTCGCGCCATTCCCGGGGATCTGAGAGAGGTAAGCAGGTCGGCTCGTGCTGCAGTGCTGGAACGTTTGAGCTGAATTGCGTCACGTTACGGATCAGCTGGGAGCAGAAAGGGAGGGATGCACAGTTTGATAGAAATGTGGATGCGAGATGATCCGTAAATAGTTTGCTGTGTTTACGGTGTTTCTGGCTCCAGCTGATGGAGCTGATGTGTCTGGTGCTGCTTCCTGTTCAGCATCGACTTATTGATGGTGAGCTCTATGACTCCCATCTGGGTCGCTCTGCTGTTGGTGGGGGTTTCTACTGAAGGGGTGATGCTGCTGTTTTGTTTTTAGTTGTTATTTAATTTTCTCTCAGAAGCAAGTTTTAATTCTTTTCTTGTTTTTTTTTCTATAGAGGCCAGACTGAACACTGGGACCTAACCCTTGCAGGCCATTAAGCCAAATAACATTTTATTTATAAAGCGCTTTTCATGCACAAAGCCACACATAGTGCCTTGCATATTAAAAACTATTTATGCATATCTTAAAATAAATAAATATAAAGCCTTCACATACCACATAACCACAATTTAAAAATACACACCTCATTATCTCCTTATTTGTTGTTGGCTTACACCAAATAACGGTGTAAGTTAGGTTGTTTTTAACCTTTAATGGGGGAGATAATTCAGGAAAAACTGCATGGATGTATTTGAAAATAAGAGAAAACATGTAAACAAGTTACAAGCTAAATGACTTGCTTTAAAGATTAGAAAAAGCACAAAATAACTTAAATTCAGTTTCATTTCATTAAAACAACCAAATATGTAGTTATTCAGCTTAATTTAACCCTTTAAATTAACAGCTGCACAACTCTTTCTCAGGTGTTGTTGAACTGAATAATCAGCTTCAGACAGATGAGGGTAATGAAACGTCCAAACTAAAGCAGATCAGCTCTGTTTTACAAGCTGGACCTGGTTTGGTGTCAAGCTGATTGCAGGATGAGGAAAATGAGATAATCAGATCTCTTCCTGTTTGCTGAACACAAATCTCATCATTTCTCTGTTTAACCCGCAGTAAAATCCACTCTGCACCTCCTCCAGATAGACGTCCTCTCCTTATCTATTGTATCATTTAACCCACCAGAAATTTCTACTTTTCTATTTTTCTCTGTCTGACAGGAAGGATGCATGGGTGCCATGTTAAATGTATTTGCTGCATAGATCCTGCAGGTTATGGGAAACTTTTGTCCTTTTTCCTTGCAGCATATTAAAGAGAAACGCTCTTTTTCTTAAATGTTGGTTTGTAAAAATATTTTATATGAAATTAAGACTTTATTTTTCACCTTATAATAATTTAACATTATTTTACAACAACATACAATTTAACATATTTTAGAATCACTTTTGGGGTGTATTCCACTTCTAATGCTTATTACTTTCTAACATTACATCTTGCAACTGTATTTGTGTAGTAATAAGAATAAATAGTAATAAAATATGCAAATCAAGCCTCCTCAGTCTTTCTTATCTCAATCTGTTTTGGCTGAAATTTGTCTTTTAAATTTATTTTAAAATGCAGTGTTGCTCCACCACTTAGAAAGTGAGCGTTATTGATTATTTGTTAAAGTGTTCAGTAATACGAGCCCTGGATGGGCGTCGGTGTGACACTTATTAATAATAAATGTGTCCGACTCTGCAGGGTAATAATAACGACCATATGCTGCAGCTGACCCAACCAAAGCTCTGCAAACGTGACATTGTCTCACGTTGGAGTGGGGTGACGCTACACAAATGTTATTCCAGCTGTGTGTGTGTGTGTGTGTGTGTGTGTGTGTGTGTGTAAACACACTGAACAGGAACATTATTGCTGAATGTGCAGAAATGTTCAGAAAACCTTGTTATTGAATGATTAACAACTTTTTCAGGTAAAAATTTGAAAACGTTGATAAAGTGATTGAATATTTATGTCACCGCATTTTCCATGTTCAATTCTCTTCAGCTTTATTTATACAGAACTCATTCACAACTGTTCAAGACACTTTTACAGCCAGTCCACTTTAATCCAGTTAAACCAAAACCATAAATGATCCACATCAGTCCAGTTTATAACTATGTCCACGTAAACCAGTTCATAACAAAAATGACCTATAAAAAACTCTTTGATTTAATCCTCCATCCTGAGCTGCACAAGGAGACAGTCGAGAGGAAAACCTCCATCAGAACCAGAACCAGGAAGGAAATCCTCCATCAGAACCAGAACAAGGAGGGAAAACCTCAATCAGAACCAGAACCAGGAAGGAAAACCTCAATCAGAACCAGAGCCAGAAAGGGAAAACCTCCATCAGAACCAGAACCAGAAACGAAAATCTCAATGAGAACCAGATCCAGGAAGGAAAACCTTCATCAGAACCAGAACCAGAAAGGAAAACCTCCATCAGAACCAGAACCAGAAAGGAAAACCTCAGTCAGAACCAGATCCAGAAAGAAAAACTTCATTCAGAACCAGATCCAGGAAGGGAAAACCTCCATCAGAACCAGAACCAGGAAGGAAAACTTCATTCAGAACCAGATCCAGGAAGGGAAAACCTCCATCAGAACCAGAACCAGAAAGGAAAACCTCAATCAGAACCAGATCCAGAAAGAAAAACTTCATTCAGAACCAGATCCAGGAAGGGAAAACCTCCATCAGAACCAGAACCAGGAAGGAAAACTTCATTCAGAACCAGATCCAGGAAGGGAAAACCTCCATCAGAACCAGAACCAGAAAGGAAAACCTCAATCAGAACCAGATCCAGAAAGAAAAACTTCATTCAGAACCAGATCCAGGAAGGGAAAACCTCCATCAGAACCAGAACCAGGAAGGAAAACTTCATTCAGAACCAGATCCAGGAAGGGAAAACCTCCATCAGAACCAGAACAAGGAGGGAAAACCTCCATAAGAACCGGAACCAGAAAGGAAAACCTCAATCAGAACCAGATCCAGGAAAGGAAAACCTCCATCAGAACCAGGAAGGGAAAACCTCCATCAGAACCAGAACCAGAAAGGAAAACCTCATTCAGAACCAGATCCAGGAAGGGAAAACCTCCATCAGAACCAGAACCAGGAAGGGAAAACTCCATCAGAACCAGATCCAGGAAGGGAAAACCTCCATCAGAACCAGAACCAGAAAGGAAAACCTCAATCAGAACCAGATCCAGGAAGGGAGAACCTCCATCAGGGCCAGAACCAGGAAGGAAAACCTCCATCGGAACCAGAACCAGGAAGGAAAACCTCCATCGGAACCAGAACCAGGAGGGAAACCTCCATAAGAACCGGAACCAGAAAGAAAAACCTCAATCAGAACCAGGAAGGAAAACCTCCAGGAACCAGAGCCAGGAAGGGCGGCCATCTTCCTGGACTGGGTGGGGTGGAGAGGACAGGAAAGAGGGGTGAACCAGCAGCAGAACTCTGATCCAGGGATTCCTGCTGAGGAAGAAGAAGAGAAACACCAAAGAATGAACCACAATGCAGATGTTTCTACATGGAGAGTAAAGAGAGAGAACGGTGCAGGATGGCTGATCATGTGTAAAGTTCATCGATTCAATCATTCAAACGGAGAAGTTTGTTCGCAGCATCACTTTGGGATATGATGCTTCTTATTCTGGGGTGTTGGTGCTGTGAGAAGAGTTAAAGTAAGTTTAAATCTGGAAGTTTAACTGCCTGCTACGTGGTGTGATGTGTCGGTTTGGAACAGCTGGAAGAGCAGAGACAAGAGGAAGTCAACAAGGAAAGGTGGAGGCATGTGGAGAGGTGTCATCAGGACAATGACTGGGTGTAACCATCCTTTACTCCCCCTCCTTTCTCTCCCTCCTCCTTCAGTTGTGGAGCAGATAGAAGAGCCAGTCACCACCTCCGAGTTAAATAGCAGCCTCCTCCTACATCCTTCATTATGGAGAACTCAGCCTGTCAGAAAATCAGCAGCATGTAAAGTTTTCATGGCCAACTTCACTGATTTTAAATCCTAAACAAACAGTTTTTATTGTTCCTCAGGTGTTTATCACCATGGCTGCTCCAAGAAAAACAAAGATGTGAACTCAGCCGACCGAATCGGACTGAGGCTGTAGAGCTCTGTCTGGGGGAAACATGCACATTTACCAGTCCGACAAACAAGCATCAGCACATTTAATAAGATCAATTACTCCTAAAGAATCGGTTCAAAGCAGGAAGGTCACCTTCTCTGGTTTACGTAGGTTTTAATCTTTAGCAGGAAAAAGGAAAACTTTTCCAGAGATGCTCTTTTTCCACCGACATTTAGATGTCAGAGAGTTTAATGACAGGATGGAGAGGTTGCTCTCTGACTGGATCATCTGAGGTGTTTCATGATTCAAGACTGGGAGGAGACTCAGGGTGACCTGAGCCCAATCAGGGCTTAACAAAACGCTAACTGAAGCTCCACTAAGTTTGATCAAATTCAACCTTTTTGTTTTTATCACCTGCAGTAAGGTGAAGAAGATGAGGAAGAGAAGGGGTGACACAGAGGAGTCGTGATGAAAAAACTTAGTTTTGAATTGTATAGTTTTAGTTCAGATCAGAAGAAATTCAGTTTTATTGCTGTACAGTTTTTAAAAATATTAGATCTTAGTTCACTGATGGATGTAAGGGAAGAAGGTGTGATGGTGGAGTTGGTTTTATGGGACAGAGCATCATCTGTGTAGCAGTAAAAACATTTATTTACAAATATATCTGAAGGGAAAACGGTAAATGATAAAAAGAAGTGGCCCCAGGACCGATCCCTGAGGCACACCAGTGATAACAGAGAACAGCTGAGAAGTAAACGATTTAATAAACTGAGAAACTGCAGCCTGGAAGGAAAGATCTAAAGTGGAAACGGATGATCTGTTGAGGAGAATAGTGTCGGATTAAGGAGGATGAGGATGGTAAGGAAACCAGACTCAGCTGGCGTGAGGAAGTTCAGTGGCGTGGAGGTACGGAAACCAGCCTGGGATTGTTCGAACTAGTTATAGAGGTGGGTTTAAGTTGACACTTTTTCTCACTTAGTTTGGAGAGTATGGTTGAATTGGAAATAAGATGAAGATTAAAGTTGCCATGATCTCCAGCAGGTTCTGCTTGGGTTTAGGTTTGGTTCTGCAGCCTGGCCTCAGACCTCCTTTCTCCTCAGTCCGGACTCTGTTATCAGCCCTGCTGCTGCTGGTGAAGCAGCTGCATGTGTGGAGTCTGAGGCAGGTATGTGAGGACGACTGAAGAGAGATTCCTGACATTTCACCACAAGCCAGCGGGTTGTGTGTCTGTACGGTGCAGACTGAACACAAAGTCCTGAATCTGGAATGTATTTTCTAAAACCTCCCCATGCTGCAGGTGTTTAGAAGCATCAGTGTAAGTCTGTAAAAGGTCACGCCACAGCGTTGTGTGCCACGCTGCAACATGCAATTTGTGTTAAAAGTTTAAGGGTAAAGACTTAATCCATTTAAATTCTTTCAGAAATTCAGACGCATTTATGACATAAACATGTTCATCATTCAGTCTGAGTCTGTTCTTTAAGTTATCTAAAGTTGCAAAGCAGCAGCAAATTAAAAAAGCACCTTTGTGACGTGTTTTTATACCAACAAGCTTTCTGAACCTGGGATGGCTCCAGAATTCCTTCGTAGTCTGAAGATTTCATTTTACCTCACACAGGTTTATATGGGAGACACAAAATTGACAAAAATCGATTGTTTTCCAAGATGTTTTTATGAATTGGCTCGTATGAGCATAACTATTATTATTTGGACTAATGTGGTTTTGTTTTGTTTGGATCACAATGAATTGGCCTGAACTGATCATGTTCGTGAAGAGCCATGAGAATTACAAATAAAGATGAACTGAACTGATAAAGTGACAGATTTCATGTTCTTAAAATATGCTATCACTTTACAGCATGATCTTTATTTTTCCAGCAAACTATCACGCTTTAACGTAATTTTGACATTTCTACAATAAAACAAATTACATCACTTTCACGTATTTACACTAAAAAAACACGATTTCCACTTTCTTACAATAAACTCTCATGTTATAACATAATTCATGTTTTAAAGCAAGCTGTTATAACGTGATTTTTACAGTAAGTTATCACACTACGGTGAGTTTTAATGTGGTGTTTTTTGAACTGAAACACGCCTCTTCTCCGTTTCTCAGAAACATGCTTCAGCTGTGCAGCCCCAGGTTTCAGCAGCCCACACCTTGGTGTTTGTAGAAGCACGGTGGAGGAATTTCCGTGACCCCGCTCCCTGCAGCAGCCTCACTGAGCTGCTGGTGTGTCTGCGTCCAGCCAGGACCGCTGCATTCTTCTCAAGTTATTCCAGGACAGTGATTCCAGACCTGCTGCGAGCTGTTCTTTAGCTAAATGTGAAAGCTTGTCTGTGTTTGTGTGATCTGCAAGACAGATAGTCTCAGAGTGTTTTGTGTTGCAGGAGATTAGAGTCTGGAGTCATACCCGGTTCTACCTGCTCCAACATGTCACGCACACCCCATGGGGGGGGATGGGGGGGGTAAATACATACATGGCCCTTCTTGTGCTCCACCCTGCCTTCAAAAAGGCCCAGAGGCAAAAGTTAAATTGACAGTTCAGTGACTGTTTTCTAAGCGTTGGTGGGAAGACGTTGGTGCGGTTTGTGCACAGGCCGTGCACGCCCAGCTGTGTTGGAGCATGCTGAAACAGATTGCTCTTTCATACTGAAGCAGGCGGTGTCTGTACCTTTGCTCCACCGGTGGTGTTTACCTCCTCTCTCTGCCACGTCAAATGACTGCCTGGGTGCTGGGCTGGCTCCTGTGGGAGCCTCGTGGCCGGACAGCCTGACTGTGGTCGCTCTGCTCTGGGACCGAGGACTCAGAAACCAGCGTCACTGCGTTTAACAGCCGGTGTTTTTGGCAGACTGTTTGCTGGAGCTCTACTAACAGCTGGGAGAGAAACAGATGTGTTCAGGCCTGCAAAGCCGTAAGACTGAGGACTGGGTTTTTTACTCTTATTGAGCTGAAAGATGAGTGGATTTCTTTACAGAGGAAGGTAAGGCTTTTTGAATGAGAGCTGCTGTTATGATGACTCATGGGGAGTTTGGGGAGTGTATAATACCTGTGGCACATGAATAAATAACAAAGACTTTCATTTAATGGTGAAAAGGTCTTCTTTAAATTCAAAGTTATAAAACAGAGCCAGTAGTTTCCCTCCTCATGTTGAGCAGCTATTGGCTGAGCTCTCCTCAAAGCAAACATCTGAATTATCTGTGCTTACTACTGACATTTTAACCCCTTCAGCCCCGCCAGACAGGACAGTGGCTCAATCAGTCGTGTTTATTGTAGAAACCACTCCTCCTCTCTGCACAAGCAGGATAAGAAATGATTTTATATTAAAACCTCCCTTCCAGAACAGCTGATAATGTTAAAGTGCTATTAAAGTTAAATAACCCGGCCTCCCGTCTGCCGTTGACTCAGCAGCTCTGCCTCCAGCTGTCCATCCAGTATAGAAGGCTCTGAAGTTCTGACTGGAAAACACCTCCACATGCTGTAAAACAACCAGAAACACGGATTTTCTCTGTTATTCGACTAAGTTCTTTACATTCTCACCCTGAAGTGAGGCTCCCTTGTGTGCTTCATCTTGACTGAAGTTAATGAATGAGGACCTAAAAGCCAAACACACTCAACTTAGACTTTATCTCTTTAATTGATTATTCCTAACAGACTGAGAGGATGTGCTAAGGAGGAGGAAATCCATCCCATGTTCTGCTGGTCTGAATGAAATCCTCCTTATTGACCAACTTTAAGCCACAGTGGAGATCTGATTACAGCCGCTTTAATCTCTACGGTTGTGTGTTATAAAACAAAAATCAGATGATCAGTATGTTGGATCACTGTGTCTCTATTTACTGACAAACTAACAGTTGGAATGATGCAGCAGCCAGCAGAAGCTCCTCCAGCAGCAGGAGGCGCAGGCATGGTTTTCTGGATGATATCAGTCTCTTTGGTGGCTGTGGAGGAATTTTGTCCACTCTTTCCATCATTGCTTCCCTTCACTGGTTTCTGCAGCTCTCTGAAGGTCCCACCACAGCATCTCAGGCTGAGGTCTGAACTTTGGACCAGGTCAGCACCTGGTTCTGGTGTAGACCTGCTGCGTTTGGGATCTTTGTACTGCTGCATGAGACAGTTTCAGCTTTAGTGTCGGACAGATGGACTCACATCTGGCTTTGGTATCCAGAGGAGTTGAAGGTCCATCAGTGACTGCGAGGTGTCCAGACCATCATCCCTCCACCACCGTGCTTACAGCTGCTATGAGGTGTTTATGGACCAAACGTCCACTTTGATCTGGTCTGTCCAGAGGACCTTGTCCTTGCAGCCCTTCCCAACAAACCATACTGGTTCAGTCTGTTTCTAACTGTCATGAACTTTAACATTTAACCTGCTAACTGAGACCTGGACAGTCTGGGATGGAGATCTACTGCCTGGTGTTAAATGATTTCATAACCTTTCCCAGACTGATGAGCAACAACAGCTGCTTCTCTAAGACCTCGATCACTTTTAAGATTAAGCTTAAAACTTGGGAAAGGTCTACAGCTGGACTAGCGTGGGTGAGAGTTTACTCTGTATCTTCTGCAGCATTTTGCAATCAGTCAGTTTTATTAGTTCTACTCTTTTACCTTTTAAGATACAATTTTAATTGATCGTATTGTTTTATTATGTTCACTAATCAAATCTTATAGTATTTATTAACTTTTAACTGTTCTGTTTTATGACCTTCGTCATGTTTAATTGTGTTTTTAAAACAAGTTTATTTTTGTGTGAAGCACTTTGACTTGCAGTTAAGTGCTATATAAATAAATTCCTTACCTGCTAATTAATCAGCACATTAAATGACACGCTGTGACCCGTCATGTTGGAAATAATGACACGCTGTGACCCATCTGAAGTTAGATTTGCTGAGAAGAACCGGCTGATTTTCTGTATGAAAAAAGGTTTTTGTTTTACTTTACAAATGATTGTGGCTAAAACTGAATCTAACACCAATTTTCACCAGATAGCTGTGATAAGTGAAAAGTCCAGCCAGTGGAAGGATTCTGTGTGTTCTTCCTCTCTGTCTTTGTTTACTGAGGCTTCATTGGTGAGTGATGGCTGTGTGACCTGAAGCATGCGCTGACTCAGTTTCCACCAGTGTGTGAGTCTGTCTGCAGTCTCTGACATGTCAGTGGGAAGCCCAGCTCTTTCTGGAATATTACCGACCCTCTGAGCTGCGGAGCTTCACCTCAGTGATATACAGATCAGCCATGAGCAGGGATACGTGGGAAAGGAGGCATAAAACAGGAGGAAACTGGATTAATGCTCACATGGGAGGAATTTGTCTGATGGCTGTCTCTGTTTCAGGCACTGCGGTGCAGATAAACGGGCCAGGCCAAAGAGCATCGGACCAGTGATGGGTGAGTTATCAGTTTCAGTGTCCTATCTTCCTGTTGTGTTTGTTTGTGATGCATAAACAGCTGATTACAGCTACCGCTCCCTCTGATAGATGTTGACTAATTGGCTATTTGTAGAGCTTACACTGTGTTGCATCTATCAGTGACTGTTTGTGCTGGTAACAGTCACCACCCTGGCTCTAGGTGTGCTCTTGTGATTCTTTTCCCAAACCCACACAGATTTCTAAGCTTGGATGTTGACAACTTTGGGAACAATTACAGGCAAGTCCACCTGATCTGTTGGAGGATGTTAATTTAAACTACTATTGTTTATTCTTTGTCATTAGGGTTTCTTTGAAATAACATTGTGTTGTACAGGGATTTTTCCACTACAGGCAGTCCCACCTCTACATGCAGGATCTTTTACGGATCATAGCAGCAATCATCTTTTAGCTGAGAAGAGTTTGGGCCTGGCTGACTGACCACAGTGGGACTTTTCATGCATCCATTGTTGATAAAAGATGCTTTATTAGAAAAATCTGCTCCTGGTGCACATCCTGTGATGATTACCTTGTCCTTTTCTGTCACTTCAGATCTGTTGAACCTTGAAGAAATGCCAAATAATGTCAGATGCTGCTACTGAATCACTCTTTGGAATGGAGGAACTCTTGTCTTTGACCCTCCTCAGATTTTAAAATCATTCGGAAATTAAAATGATGGCTTTTGTTGTTAAATGGACCTTTTTAAATTAACTCAATGCTGCTCCACTGATTTCTATCTTTTTTTATTCACTTCATCGGCTCCACCTGTTCTACTTCCTGTTAACACAATTATCTAACCAGCCAATCACACGGCAGCATGTAGTCACGTAGACATGGTGAAGACGACTTGCTAAAGTTCAAAATGAGCATCAGAATGAGGAAGAAATGAGATTTACGTGGCTTTGAACGTGGCATGGTTGTTGGTATGAGTTTTTACTGGGATTTTCATCCACAACCAGAAAATAAAAAGAAATGATAGAAATGTGACAGGACATCAAAGAACTACTGGTTCCACCCAAAGAATGCAGAATAGCGTCACAGAATCAGACTTTTGGACTTTGCTCTTTGCTCCATTTCTCCCAACAAAGATCTGGATTACTGATTGATGTGAGCATAGTCCAGGTTTCACTGTGATGGTCCCTCCCAGATGCCCCACAGACCAACCAGATAGACTTGTTTGGGCCAAATCCGGCCTACTTTTGGCACTTATGGCTCAGTTACGGCACTGGCAAGTGTTGTGTGGGCCAGAAGTTGACCAGATGCCAGTTGATGGCCTGGTCATGGATAACAGCCAATATTTTGTGGGCCAGAAGTGGTCCTAATACGGAGAGCCTTCCTTGTGGCAATGTCCTTGTGGGCCATGTGTTGGTCATGTGGCTGAGTTTTGCCAGCCCAATGCTGTGAGACCAGGCCACGTTTGAGCCACATTTGGGCCAAACATTTGTTGCTCTCTGGGCAAAGAAATCCAACGCTGCCTCTGGTTAACATCCGGCTTCTTTTCTGCTCAGGAAAGGTAAAGTAGCCTTTTGTAAACGTTTCTTACTCATTTAATTTCTTCCAGATGTCCTGAACGTTTAAATTATATTCTCGAATCTCCTTCTCTTTGAGGAACATTGATGTCAGACTGTTCTGTGATTTTTTGGAGGTGACTAGAGATCCTCTGTTTGTCTTTGCTCAAAGTCTCATGGATGCTGCTAACCTCTTTGCTAACCCGAAATTTACCCCAATTCCAACTTTTTCTTTGGTTGTCGCAGGTCTGAAATAAAGATGATGAGGAAAACAACTCAGGTTAAGGATGGTTGCTTTTTTCTCTCTCTACACTGTTTGTAGTTTGTATAATTTGTAATGATTTGACGTTTGGATGGAATCTTATGTAAATGAAGTCAAAGGAAGTATGAATGGCCTTGAGCATCATAATCATAAAGCTGGAGTTATTCTCGCTTGGCATCTGCGGCAGGTCGGGTAGCTGGTGCAGATGAAATGTGTGTATTTACTCGAGCGTAGGGAAACAGCTTCATGTTGCAGTTTCTGTTCTGGATCTGCAGGTGGCAGTAGGGCTGGTGTCGGCTGGTAAATCCACAGGACGGCGTTTCTTCAGTGGTTTGTTTCAGTCAACAACGGTGGCTGACATGATGCAGTGTCTTCCAGAGATTGTGGAAGCAGATGAAGAACATCTGTTTGATTCATTGTCGTTCAGCGAGAAGATCCAAAAATCCAGAAACACATAATCACAAACTGACCAATCACAGTGGATTACTTTCACATCGCTGTGTTGGTGTAGCCGAACAGCACGTCTAGTTAGAGAGAAACGCATCAAGCCTCTGTGGACCTACGCAGAGCCTACAGGCCCATTTATGCTTCCTTGCGTATGTTAATAGCGACGTCTATTTCAAAGGTTGTCATACGTCACTATCCTCATACTTCATCTTTTGCATTGACATGGTTAAGTCAATTCCTCCACTAGTGGGCAGAGATGAGTTCAATGTTCACTCCTGCAAGCCAACGTCAGTTTCAGACACCATTTGGCGGCGGAAATAGACCCGTATGAAGTTGTTTCCAACCGCCCAACACGTCCTAAACACTCGTATATCCTTTCTTCAAAAGCTTGCAAAATTTGTAGAGTTGTCCTCTTCTTCACTCTTCTTCGCTTTTTTGATCCCTTCCTGATTCTTCTCTTCTTCTCTGGTTTGGATCTCTCGGTAGTGTGTAGCTCTGTGGGGTAAACTGTGATGGATAGCTACCCTTTAGGTGGTCTACAGAAGTTTTCCAGCATTTCTATCCCGTCCAGGAGGTTTACAATCCAGCCACTAAATGTAGTTTTATTCAGAGACTCTATCTGGTAAATCCACCATGATCCATGATAACAGCTTTATTTATCACATTTCACCATAAAAACATCACCATCACTACTATGTTGCTAAGAGACCTCTATTTAGACCTGGACATGATGATGAAGCCACTTCCTGTCAGACTTTCCACCAATCAGAGAGCTTAGATTGACGGTAACGTCCAATCAGGAGCAGCCAAAGATCAACCAGTGAGCAGAAAGTTCTATGTGTGTGTGTGAAAAGAAGAAAAATAATGCTCCTCTATGGCTGGAATAAAGCCAAGAAGACGTTTCTGATGCACGGTGGCGCCACAAAGCAGCTGAGCTGGAGTTGGTTTAGTGAGGATAGCAGGTTATAAATAGAAGAAATAGCTCTAACATCTTCATTTAAGCTCAGGGTTAGAAGTTAAAGTCAAACTGTCACTTTGAGGCCACCTATGAACATCTGGTTGTGGTGGGACAAACAGAATGAAACATTGCGTCACACAAAGTCCTTTACAAGCAAATTAAAATGAAATATGTGTGTGCGTGCTTGCAGCGGTGTGTCATCCATATCAGTGTTGTGTAATGTTGAGTTGCCTGGCGGCTGCAGGCACTGCCTCGGTTAATGTCTCCAGACTCCATCCAGAATCCATTTTTACATTACAGAACAGCTTTTTAATAATGTTTAATGTGCCGCGATTTTAAAGAGCCGTCAGAAACGTGAATCCTGCCAAGCTCGGTCTGATTGCACCCCATGGGACTCCACCTCCACCTCCCTCCCCCTCAAACCAACTGGCTGCGATTCTTAAAGGAGAAAAACTCAAACTGTGGTGTTTTCTGGGAATGCTCCTGGCCTTTTAGTAAGGACAGCTTTAGGCTTCCAGACATTTTACAAAGTCTGGACGCATTTCAGCTGGACCACAATAAACCGTGTCAGCTCGGCAAATGTGTGCTCACATGTACACACAGCTCATTATTACATCCAGGTTTATAGGTTTATAATGATGCTAGGGACCCAAATGACCCAGAGATGTTGCTCAGAACGTGTTTGGTTTTAAAACCGATGAATTTCTACAACAAATTTACTGTGTCAGCATTCAGCAGAACATTTAAAGTTTTACATGAAAAGTTATTTGGATTGAACAAAAGAAAAACTCGGTTTGTTCTGTGCTCGGTTGTTCTTCCTCCTAAATCATTTCTACTCATGGCTCCTCATGTTTTACCTCAGAAATGATTCTGATAATAACGGACACATCAGGATTTACTCTTCCAGCACATAAAAAGAAACTTTAATCAGCCGAAGACGGTTGCAGCAACTGCTGTGTTTCATCATTGATGATTTAATGTCAAGTTTAATCACTTTTAGTTTGGAAATCTTAAACTGAGGCGGAGAAGCGTGAACAGAAAATGTTGCTGTTTGACTCTCAGACTTCAGTTTTTTCCTGGACTGATGTCAGAGGTCAGGCACATGTTCGGTCTGAATCTGCCTCCATCGTTGTGCTGGTGTAGCTGGACGGTTTGTTCATCAGGATTTATTTTTGAAAGATAACACTGACAGGATAAGTGGAATTGAATGAAATGTTATTTAACTCTCTGGAGTCTAGGACATAACTGGCTGTTGTTGACTACTTTTTACCGCCTGTTTAGGTTCATTCTTTTCGGCTCAACCTCACACACGCGATTTTTTCATTCTGACCTCCTGTATTTACAAACTGGACCTAAAATCACATAAAAAAACATCAAAGCCAAGTAGAATAATACGATGTTTTAGTGTAAAAACAAACATGTTAAATGAGTCATTTTTATAACTTAGAACACAAATAGAAACAACTGATTTTAAAAACCATCCATCCATCTTCTGCCGCTTATCCGGAGTCGGGTCGCAGGGGCAGCTGCCTAAGCAGGAAAACCCAAACTTCCCTCTCCCCGGCCACATTCACCAGCTCATCCGGGGGGATCCCGAAGCGTTCCCAGGCCAGTCGAGAGATGTAGTCCCTCCAGCATGTCCTGGGTCTTCCCCGGGGTCTCCTCCCGGTGGGATGTGCCCCGAACACCTCACCAGGGAGGCGTCCAGGAGGCATCCTAACCAGATGCCCGAGCCACCTCATCTGGCTCCTCTCGATGTGGAGGAACAGCGGCTCTACTCTGAATACAGGCCTGCTATCCTGCGGGCCTTAGATGTCTCCCTGCTGCAACAAATTCAACAGCTTTCTGACAAGCTCTGCTAATGAGCCATTAAATTGAATCAGGTGTGTTGCAGCAGGGAGACATCTAAGGGGGCCTTGAGGACCAGCGTGGACAGTCCCAGGGTGTGTTAGTCCTCCTGTCCACCAGGAGGCAGCACTTCAATCTGACTTTGTTGGCGTTAGGTTACTCCCACAACTTCCCCTCTTTCTCTGCAACCAGCTAAGTACTTCTGTCATAGAATTTCCTGATTGGTTGATGTGGTCCATCAACCAATCAGGAGCAGCCAAAGATCAACCAATGAGCAGAAAGTTCTATGTGTGTGTGAAAAGAAGAAAAATAATGCTCCTCTATGGCTGGAATAAAGCCAAGAAGACGTTTCTGATGCACGGTGGCGCCACAAAGCAGCTGAGCTGGAGTTGGTTTAGTGAGGATAGCAGGTAAATAGTAGCAGGAATAACTGGAAATGAGGAAAAAGTGGAAACATGGAAATAGTTTCTGTTGTGTGTTTGTTTCAATAACAATATTTTTTCTCCTGAAAGCCAAGACTTGAGAGAACGATGAGATGAGAAAAGGTTTGGTCACTGTTGATCTGTGTGTTATTTCTACAAAGTTCTGTTAGTAATAAATTCTGCTTTCTTCTTCTGGTCTTTATGCTGCTATATCTATTCATACATTCATTTTACATCATTTTAGCCTCATAATCTGACAGCTGTTACACACTGGTTTATACTGGGATTAAAAGCTGCTACAGACTGGTTTATACTGGGATTAAAGAAGTTTAACTTCTACAGGCTGGTTTAGATTAAAATGAAACAAGTGGACCAAAGATGGCAAAACAAACAGCTTGTGTTTAAAAACGTTGGTAAACGCTGCTTTTCCATCCGGCTGACCCTGCTCATCCGTACTGGACTGTTGGCTTTTTATTGGTGTTTCCCTGAAAGTTTCCTGTCCTACCAGTCATTCAAAGCCACAAATTCCAGCTTCTTTGGCCTGAGAAATGTTTAATATGACCTGTTTCCTCATTTTTCTGTCTGCAGATTTCTCGTGTGATGAAACGGACAAAGGCCCACCGGTACAGATGCACAGCCTCAGAGAGTTCGAACAGGTGAGGACCTCAGCTGTCATGCAAACTGATGGTGGTAATGAGCTGCAAGCTGAGAAAGACGCCTGGAAAAGCAGAATTCTTAGTGTACAAGAGGCTCTGTTAATGTTTTCCTTCCGCTGTGTTTTTGAGGTGTCCGGGCTTGCTTCTGCCTGCTGTTAATCACTATTTAGGTGTGTTTGAGAAGGTGATGTGGCAACAGAAGCGCTGCATGAGTCAGGGAGTTCTCCTCTGTGCTTGCATACAGGATAAAATAGCTCCAGTGTTTTTATCTCCATCTCAGGTGCATATTTCCTGCATAAAGCAGCAGCTCGGAGCATGTTCATGGCTCTAGATTAAAATTTAAAGTGTTTTTCCTCTAAAAAGCTCTGACTCATCACATTTTATATGTTCTTTGTGTAAATGATGTCCTAAAGTATCTGGAGCCTCGAAGGTGGAATGTTGTGGAGAGATTCTTGTGCAGATTCTGGATCGCTGCTGATCAGGCGGCTAATATTAGATGCAGGTTTTTCAAGTAAAACCCAGAGAATCTCTGAATCAGCAAGAAGCAATGCAGGGTTTGTTTGCTCCCCCTGTTGTTGTCAGCTGATCCAACAGAGCGAAACCTGTGATTTCATTTTGCCTTCTGTTTGTGTTCATTGTTTTTATGACAAACTTTGCCCATCCAGTAGAATACTGGTCACGTAGGACTGCAGCCATGAGAAAGACTTGTTTCTGTACCTGGAGATGTTGTTGCTTTTGGTTTAGTTTGGCCTAAGTGTTGTTCACAATGGGAAAGAATTGGAGAGGAGGAGGAAATAAAAATAGAAAAAGATGTTGAAATGGAGCTTACAGACAAATTTAAAGGTACACGATGTGAACATTAATTTCCGTCTGTTTGGTGACTTCATACGGCTGGCTCAGAATTACGCTTCCCTCTAATTGCCTGGAGGCATTTCAGTTAAATAAAATGCTAAATTCTGGCTGGATTTGGAGGTTTTTTGGAGCTTGAAACATTAAAGAAAGCATCATTTACAGTTTAGTTTCCATAGTGGTGACATCAGTGTCCAACTTGCAAACCCATTAAGGACAAATTTCCTTTAGACAGCGAGGAAGCACTTTGAAAAGTTTCCACATTGTTTTCTGTATTTCTTTGCGCACACAAAGGGCTTAAATGTAAAACAGGGTGCATTAATAAATGCAGGGAAACCCACAGATGCAGGAGTTTCTTTAGAGGCTGGAGTCAAGCATCGTGTTTGAGAAGCCACAGCTGAAGGTCTGAGGACTTGAGCGGAGATGTTTTCTCTGCTTTTGCAGCTGAGCTGGAGTAATGGATTCTGGGAGCTCTGCCAGGTGCATTATGGGTCCGATATAACTCTGGAGGTGCTTCCAACCATTACCCTGTTTCCTTCTTATTGATGGACAGAGAGATTGATGAGGGAGGGAGTGCTGGTTAGGGAGTAAGGCGGACATTCGGACACAGCCTTGGTTTGACGAAGTTTGAGACATGGCTTGACTGAATGAGAATCTGTATATATGCTAAAATGTGCCCTTCTTTCTGTGGAGCTGCACATGATTAGTCTTAGATAAAGCTTTAATTTGGTTGGCAATTTAACATGTTAATCAACAAAAAGTGCACAGGGAACAAAAAAAGAAAAAAACGTTTCTGTTGCACAAATAGTACCACAAGTGTTTCCGGTCCCCACTTTCATGGATTTCATGGAGCTTTAATTTGTTGTTTATTCTGCAGTGAAAATCGTTCAAATGCCCATATTCTGAAATCTGTTCCGTAAAAACAGATGCAAAGGAGGCTAACCCCATCATTTAATACAATCCTCTCTGATTGGACAGTTCCAGGGCCCTGATTGGACTCCGCCCACTGGTTTAAATTGGAAAAAAGCATTTAATTGCATACAAAATGAACATATACTTGTGCAAAAAGATGCAAATA
This sequence comes from Melanotaenia boesemani, assembly GCF_017639745.1. NCBI lineage: Eukaryota > Metazoa > Chordata > Actinopteri > Atheriniformes > Melanotaeniidae > Melanotaenia > Melanotaenia boesemani. Next base: position 2,367,494 of record NC_055695.1, on the reverse strand, counting down.
TTTTGTATTAAAAGGTTTAAAAAGTGTAGAATTGACATTTCTTAACTGTGTTGTCCACAGAGATGCAGGTTAAGTTCTGATGTCATGACACCGACTGTCCACATCATATTGGTCTTTGTTTGACTGTAAGTACTTGAAAGGAAGAATCAGAAGACATTAGTTTGAGATCCATCATGTACAGCTTCGTTAACATTAAAATTAATCTACATGCGTGCAACAGTATATGTATACACTGCTCTACAGAAAACTGTGGTTTTAAACTGAGAGCCTCTGCAAAGCATTACAGAGCGTTGCATCGTACTTCCATCCACTGAGCAGCATGTAACTCCTGCAGGGATGTTAGCTCTTTATCTCCTCAACAACAACATTTATATTATGTTTTGTGTTCCTCTGTTATGACCAGGTCCAGCAGAATATGTTTAGAATTGCGACTTAAAGCTCCAAACAACCGCCCAGAGATGAGTTTCCATCTCCTGATCTCCAGACCTGGTCAGACGTCTCCAGGACGTAGCTTTCCTTTAAGTCTGGGTTGCCGTCCATCACCGTTCTGGTCATCATGTGGATGTGTAGAAACCTGTAAACATCAACAACTAGCAGACAGTTTCCCTAAACAACATTATTTAGATATCTACAAGTCAGTAGCTTCATTCGCTCTACGTTTCCTGGTTTACTTTATTATATGATGATTCAGCTTTAGCTTTTTGGGGGGTTTTTTGACCCCGCTTTAGAATCACAAAGGCTCCCTTGCATACATTTATACTGAAGTTAATCATCTGCATCCAGAGCCCCAAACCATATAAAACCACAACTTCTGAACAGAACTTTAAACCATAAATCCTCCACATGGTCTGACCCAGTGTAAAGTGGTACATTGTGTCGTCTATAACAAAGCTCAGCTGGCCAAGATGCATGATGGGATATCTGCGTCCTCTGATGGATGTCGGTAGTCTCCTGCAAACCTCATTCACATGTTTTAACTTTGCCCTTCCCTACGTAGTTAGGTCAGAGATTTTTAACATTCCTGTCGGAGGTCACTGGAAAAAAACTTGAACCTAAAGGCTGGTACACACATACAGATTTTATTTTATCTGTTAGAGACCCCACAAATGAAGATAAGAAATCAGGGATTTAACAGTATTTATGGTGCTGTGTGTGGTGGCTTTGATAATGTCATCACAGAACAACACACACATAACGATGCTGTCCTGCAACCGATCTAGAATCTAGTCCTCTGAGCCAGAAACCTCGCGTGATCAAACATGATCGAACAAAAAGAAGAAACAAGAAGAAACATAGCAACAACCTGAAAGCACAACACCCAGCATGGCAGAGGACACGCATGATGAAGGAATGATGGTGGTCTTGCAGCTCTCTGATTGGCTGCATTCTGTTCCACGTCACCATCCACTCAGTCACAGCTCAGGAGTCGTCGGCTTTTCTCACACGTGAAGATTTCTGGTCATAAGTATTGAACATGTTCAATACTTCCGATTGTCAGCCATGACCCGTTTCAGAGCTGATTGTCGGGACGAATTCAGTCTTAACACACCTCAGACCACAGGATGATCTCATAGGATTATTTTATAAGGCTTAATATAAGGGACCCTGAGCAAGGCCCTAAAGCCCCTGACTGGTCCCCGAGTGCTGGGATCTGGCCTGGCAGCCCAGTGCTCCTGGTGTATCTAGGATGGGTTAAAAGCCGCCCACCTCTACTGTTTGATGTCATGAGGACTTTTAGTGTTGTAATCACATTTTTGGGTGGAAATGTAGGAGGATGTTGCAGCTTTTGGTCAATGGTGGTGGTTTTGATGGATGGAGTATTTACAAAATATTACATCTCTATTAGCTCTCAGTCTTTTCCCTCTGAAGTTAGAAACACAGATGTTGCTGTTAAAGTCTGAGAGAAGCTGACGTAGTTATGTTCAGAGTCCAGAAACAGACGTTGTTATCAGAGTGATTGATATTCTCTGAACTGGTTAACATAGAAAGTTTGCCAGAGATCTGTGAAACTAGAAGACTTTTTCAGCATTCGAGGCCCAATTTATCTGATTTCCGTCAGCATGCTGAGTATTTACAGCTCAGACTCAAACTGTGACTAACGGAAACAAGTGATTCTCAATATAAAGCAGAGAAGCAACCGGCGGGCTGGCGTCTGAAAAATGTCCTCGCTGTGATGGAGCACATTAAAGTTTGTTGACCTTTCTTTGCCACTGTTGTTTCACATTAAGGTTTTTCTGACCGAGGCGGCGTTTGTTGGTCCTCTCATCTTAATAGAGCAGTCTGCTTTATTGAATCCAGGTTACGGCTGCTTGTGTGTCTGCGTACAGTTTGTCCTCTCTCCAGTTTAAAAAATTAATCCTCCATTTGGCTCTTTTGGAAGAAATGTGAACCTGCCAGAGCAGCGTTTGTAGCTGTCAAACATCCACACCCGGCTGTCCTGAGGTTTTCACCCAATCAAAACGCCTTCTTTCTCAAATGGTCTTTATTAGTCCACAGGAGAAATTGAAAGCACATGGCTGCCTATAAATGTGAATTCAAACCGACCACTGAGACACTTAGATTGATAGAAAGAGGGGGAGGACTACGTATTATCTTTGCCACTAAAACCTCAGGACAAATTAGGCTTGCTAATCTGTTATTCTGCCCTCGGTCCTGGCGCTCACTTTTAAAAGCCCCGTTCAGTGTGAACTGTCTGTCAGAGAAGGGTTACCATCACCAGAGTCCAGTGTGGACCGTGTGTGTTATCACAGCAGCGTGTGATAAAACAGCATATTTCTTTTCATTCTCTCCATCTCCAGAGGCTTTCATCTCCTCCCCGCTTCGTCTGCTCTCCTGCTTTTTGTTGTGGCGTTAGAAAATGGGTCAGAATATCGTGTGGGTGTGTAAGTGAGTTCAGCCCTCAAGCTGTTGGCTTTGATTCGCTGCGTTATGTCTCTGCCGTCCCCAGCTCTTCATGCTGATGCCATAAAACACAGAGCTGGTGACACTGGGTGAAAACAGAATTTACCTCACAGATGGCCGATAACCAGCCAGTCAGTACCATGCTGTCATGATGTCATCACTTCAAAACGAGCTTCAACAGGGAGGATGATTGCACAAAAATAAATGAGGCCGTAAACTAAAGCTAGCTGCAGTGGTGACTGTTAACATGCTATCAAGAGGAAAACTGGCTGAAAGGTGTGGACTGCAGGCAGGCCAGTTCAGCAGCCGGACTCTTCTCCTGTGAAGCTGCTGTGATGGATGCAGGATGTGGTTCAGCATCGTCTTGCTGAAATCTGCAAGGCCTTCCCTGAAAGAGACGTTGTCTGGATGGGAGCAGATGTTGCTCTAAAACCTCCATGTACTTTTCAGCATTGATGGAGCTTCACAGATGTGGAAGCTGCCCACGCCATAGGTACTAATGCAGCCCCATCCCATCAGAGATGCAGCTTTTCACCTGTCCACTGATAACAAGCTGGATGATCCCTCTCCTCTTTAGTCTGCAGGACACGCCGTCCATGCTTTCCACAAACTAGTTCACATCTTCATCCAGGTTTCCAGAGAAGACGGAAGAAGCTGGTTCTGGATCCTGTTCACATCTGGCTTCTTCTCTGCATGATGGAGCTTTAACCTGCATTTGTGGGTTTCAGGGTGAACTGTGTTCACAGACAGTGGTTTCTGGAAGTCTTCATGAGTCCATGCAGTGGTTTCCAGCAGAGAATCATGTCTGCTTTTAATGCAGAAGATCACCAGCATCCAGCCTTGTCCCAGCACACAGAGATTCCTCCTGATTCTCTGAATCTTCTGATGATATTCTGCACTGTAGATGGAGGATCTTCAAAGTCTGAGGAACATTTTCTGAAGATGTTCTACAGTTTTAGATCCAGTTTGTCTCAGATTGGTGAACCTCTGTCCATCTTTCCACCTGAGAGACTCTGCCTCTTGATATGTTTCAATAACATGAACTTGATGAAAATATGACTTTCTTTGTTTGATAATATGCAAATAAATAAAATAGGGATTTCTGACATCACACATTGATCCATGAGTTTTCTAAAACCACAAAATAACTTCTTATTCAAACTTTCAGATGAAAAAAGGCAGATCTCATGCATGTTTGAGTTAAATAAGAACCCAGACTGCTGTCTGTCATGAGGTTAATACATCCTTTTTTTTATCAAAGAGACAAAGAACAAAAGATGCTGCAAAGCTTAGTAGGAACAGTTTATTTCAGGAAACTCCATCCAGACCCACATTAGCTCAGTCATATTGATGTATGAAACCGACTTCCACAGTCGAGTTTCCTCAAATCTCCCACTGAGAGCAGATATTGATGCCAGCCGGTCTGCGTCCGCACTGACCGACACTGCAAAAGAAAATGGAAGTTAAAAAGAAAATTAAACTCACTCCTTTCAGCATGTTCGGATTTGTTTTACATAAAACGTGTAAGAGTGTTTTAGTTCCTTCAGTTTATCACAATTAAACATTTTAAAACTTTCCACCAACAAACCGTGGTTTTCCTGTAGGGACCACAGGAACAGTCCATGTTTTCCACTCAGATAAGTATGTGATGTGTGTGTGATGGACTTATTGATCACAGCAGTCGCTGTGTATTTTGTATTTTTAGCTGATGACTGGATTAGAGCTAATGAGGGATCAGTTTTCACCGCTGCAGCTTTCAGACGAGCTGCAGATCGATGCACAACAGCTCAGCTTTCAGCTCAGCCAAGCAGCAGATCTACTGCAGCATGCTGACACACACACACACACACACACACAATTCAGGACGTCATTTTCAGATCCTGTTCCTCTGCTGTAGATGGTTTTTAGTTCTGACTCTTCTTCTGTCCTCCACGTGTCCAGTTTCTGCCTCCATGCTGAGATGAGCCGAGTTTCCAGCTACCAGCTGTTTGCACCTTGTTGCTGCTAAAATCCTGTTTCCTGTCAGACTGTCTGAACTTTGCTGGTTTCACACATGAAACTAAAGAAATGGGAACAGATGATGTTTCTTTGTGACAAAGAGCCTAATGATCTAGTTTAAACCGGTTCTTTGATAAGTTTTCTGTTTTGTGTCGACACAACTCTGCTTCATCCTGTGAGTTAGGATCCGTTTTCCTGCCTGATGGATTCAGAGGTCAGAGTTCAGGTCCTCTGGAACTGGTCAGAGGTGAAGAAATGAGGACTGGATCAGGAGTTTATTCTTTAAGCTTTCTCTGTCTCAGGAACCAAGTGTAAAAATCTGGTTGAAGGTTGACTTCAGGCTTCGCTGCATACTGCTGAATAAAGGTGTGTTTGAGGTGACGAAGCTCACACAGAAAGTCTTGGTCCGAGCAGTTATTCCAGGTAGATTTCTGGAGCGCAGCTCTCTTTCTGTGTGCAGGATTCTTTGCTGATGCACCAGCAGCAGTAAGACTCAGCAGATTCACTCCGAACAGCCAGACGCACTCAGACCCAGCATTGATTAATAAACACAACTGTGGATTTTCACATCTGTCTTGATGACTTAAAACCACATAAAGACATCATCAGTGAACTGGAGCATGTGTACGCCTGCAGAGGGTTTATTTAGTGCTACGATAGCGCCGCCATCTGGAAACAGAGTGAGGCTGATTAACTGTGTGTGTGTGTAGACTGGTAGACCAAACTGGGCTAAACTTGTTAATCGGTTCCAGCCGTGTGCAATAAATTTACGCTCCTCTCCAGCGGGTCAGAGAAGACATATTGACTTGATCACAGTGTCAGTCATGGATGATAATTGTTGAGTTAAAGTGCAGAATAATCTGCTCCCATACACTCCTAGTGCTAACACAACTGCTCCCACTGCCTGACGGACGTTTAGGTTTTATTTCTGACGCCTTTGTATTACTTTTAGTTCCTCAAAAGAATGGCAGCAAATTATCTTCAGCACCTCGGTGGGATTGTGCAGCTCCGACTGTGTGAAAAATGTGAATTATTGGGAAAATCACATTTTCCCAATCAAACTTATTTAGGAGGTTTATGCTTTACATCTTAACATTTTCTTTCCCATGAGCACAGCGATAATATGGAACCAGTTACAAACAGAAAGACAAGACAAAGCACTTCTCATGGTTCAGTCTCTTACCTCGTGGCTGGCCAGATCCTGCAATTACCCTGACAGTAGAGGCAGCCTTAATGCTGGGGTCAGAAAACCGCAGTCTGTACCCATCACTTCCTGAGAAGAGACGGTAATTATTACTGTCACATGACTGAAACCACAATTCATGGCAGCTTGTTCAGGAAAAGACAACAAACACGCAAACTGAGGGAGAAGATTGGATTAAATTATTTCTGCAAACTGCGCAGTCAGGACATTTATATGAGATCAAGTAAAAGATGTTCATTGTGTTAAAAACTGGACTTTTAAAATGCATGTTAATGTCTACAATAGTGCAAAAACTGGACTAACTGGAAGTAGATTAATTCCTGCATGTAAACAATCAACTAGACTGAAATGGCTCAGAAGCTCCATTTTCTGCATCTTTTAGTAAAACCATTAAAGTGTAAGTGAAGCTGCTTTGTTCTCATATTGTTAGTCTCGTAGCATAAAGTGATATTGTACAGGTTTAAATGCAGCGAGAGTAGTTAGACAGACATCACAACTTAGCCTAAGTATGGCCGAGGCAATTATGCTTTGAGGCTAAAGATATTTATCTGTTTATTTAGTCAGAAGCTGCTGCTGAAAAGCAGCTTATTAAGTCCTAAAGGAAATTATGGATATATTTTGTCCTCTTAGGTAGTTTTTTCCCTCAACTTTAAGCGACCATTTGAGTTTTTTCCTCATGTTTTATTTGTTTTTGTTAGAAAGTTGTTTTTCATTATTTTGAAATTCCGTTGTCAAACTGTTTCAAGGTCAACAGGACACAGAGGACGCATTTACTACCCTTTTAGCTTGTTAGAGGACAAAAAAGTTCTCTCCCCAAAGCTGCTATGAAAACTTTACAGAATAATGTTTTTTCAACCTTTTTTTCTCAAGTCGCTTGGTCAACTGCTTGCTCTAATAAATAAAACTGATTGTTTTTAAACACAGAATCATGTAACACAATTGCCATCTGAATAACTTGAAGCTCCGCTGCTGAACTTTGGCAGATTTTCTCACTTTAGCGCCCACTATCAACAGCTAATCCAACATCCATCTTCATCCTGTCTCCTCTCTGAGATCTCTCAAGCCAGTAAAAGTCATCTAATTCATGTCTTGTGTCTTGCTCTGTCTTTTCCTCTCCTCCTCTGATGATGACCAGAAGGCAAGAACATCAGTTTATGAATTGCTGCATTGGCTCTCTGTGTGTTTCAGGATTGATTTCAAGGTTCTTTTAGTTGTTTATAAGTGTCTTAATGGCCTTCTTATCTATCTGACCAGCTTTCAGGTTTAGGCCTTCTCAGACCCTGAGGTCTTCTGGTACCTGCCTTTTAGTTGCTCCCAAAGTTAGAACTAAAACTATTACGGTCCTCGTCTGTGGAACAGCCTGCCAGAGAACCTCAGGCTGCGAGTCTGTTCGTGTTTTTAAAAAGAGGCTCAAGACCCACCTTTTTATCGTAGCTTATAGCTGAACCAGAAAGAAACTCTTTTTCTCTCTGGTGAAATTAAGTTTTTCTTTCTGAGTAACTGTTTCATATCTGACTGTGATGCTGAATGTTTTTGTTTTCCAGACTGTAAACTAATCTATGTGTCATAGCTCTACGTTTAGATTGCTTCAATTAGATTGTTTAACAAAAAAAAAAAAGGTTCTGGTAGGTGGGATTTGAGGTTTGCATTAACAAAATTTATATAGTCTGAATATCAGGGATCAATGATTTTATTCAACTGCAATCTGATCAGAATTCAAGGATCAGGAACCAAATGATCACAGGTAGATTACCGTAAATGGAACCACAAACAGATTTGTACCTAAATGTGGAAAGATTTTAAAAAATGACCTCTGGGTCAGACATGAAGCTGCTGGATTCTCCCAAACTTTGCTTCAGATTTTACCTTTTAGTTTTTAGCTTCTAGCTTTTAGTTTCTAGCTTTCAACTTTTAGTTTCTAGCTTTTAACTTTTAGTTTTTACCTTTTAAGATTTAGTTTCTAGATTTTAACTTTTAGTTTCTAGCTTTTAAGATTTAGTTTCTAGCTTTTAACTTTTAGTTTCTAGCTTTGAAGATTTAGTTTCTAACGTTTAGCTTTTAGTTTCTAACGTTTAGCTTCTAGCTTTTAATTTCTTGCTTCTAGCTTTTAGTTTCTAACGTTTAGCTTTTAGTTTCTAACGTTTAGCTTCTAGCTTTTAATTTCTTGCTTCTAGCTTTTAGTTTCTAACGTTTAGCTTTTAGTTTCTAACGTTTAGCTTCTAGCTTTTAATTTCTTGCTTCTAGCTTTTAGTTTCTAGCTTTTAACTTTTAGTTTCTAACGTTTAGCTTCTAGCTTTTAATTTCTTGCTTCTAGCTTTTAGTTTCTAACGTTTAGCTTTTAGTTTCTAGCTTCTAGCTTTTAGTTTCTAGCTTTTAACTTTAAGTTTCTAGCTTTTAACTTTTAGTTTCTAACGTTTAGCTTCTAGCTTTTAATTTCTTGCTTCTAGCTTTTAGTTTCTAACTTTTAGCTTTTAGTTTCTAGCTTCTAGCTTTTAGTTTCTAGCTTTTAACTTTTAGTTTCTATCGTTTAGCTTCTAGCTTTTAATTTCTTGCTTCTAGCTTTTAGTTTCTAACGTTTAGCTTTTAGTTTCTAGCTTCTAGCTTTTAGTTTCTAGCTTTTAACTTTTAGTTTCTAGCTTCTAGCTTTTAGTTTCTAGCTTCTAGCTTTTAGTTTCTAGCTTTTAGCTTTTAGTTTCTAGCTTTTAACTTTTAGTTTTTTGCTTTTAACTTTTAGTTTCTAATGTTTAGCTTCTAGCTTTTAGTTTCTAGCTTCTAGCTTTTAGTTTCTAGCTTCTAGCTTTTAGTTTCTAGCTTCTAGCTTTTAGTTTCTAGCTTTTAGCTTTTAGTTTCTAGCTTTTAGCTTTTAGTTTCTAGCTTCTAGCTTTTAGTTTCTAGCTTCTAGCTTTTAGTTTCTAGCTTTTAGCTTTTAGTTTCTAGCTTCTAGCTTTTAGTTTCTAGCTTTTAGCTTTTAGTTTCTAGCTTCTAGCTTTTAGTTTCTAGCTTCTAGCTTTTAGTTTCTAGCTTTTAGCTTTTAGTTTCTAGCTTCTAGCTTTTAGTTTCTAGCTTCTAGCTTTTAGTTTCTAGCTTTTAGCTTTTAGTTTCTAGCTTTTAGCTTTTAGTTTCTAGCTTCTAGCTTTTAGTTTCTAGCTTCTAGCTTTTAGTTTCTAGCTTTTAGCTTTTAGTTTCTAGCTTCTAGCTTTTAGTTTCTATCTTTTAGCTTTTAGTTTCTAGCTTCTAGCTTTTAGTTTCTAGCTTTTAGCTTTTAGTTTCTAGCTTCTAGCTTTTAGTTTCTAGCTTCTAGCTTTTAGTTCTGCATCAACAAACTGATGCTGCAGCGTAAACTGGATAAATTTCTCCAGACAGGTGAAAAGCTGGTTCAATCATATCAGAATAAATGTCCAACAATGATTTAAAAAAAAAAAAGTTAGTAATAAACTTCCCAGAGCCATTACTGAGCCGGAAGTGTTGGCGTGTACTGAAGTTAGTCATTAAATTATTGAAATATTATCAATAAAATTATTTATTTTATTATTTATTTATGCTATTATGTATTTTAGATAAATTATATTATATATATATATATATATATATATATATATATATATATATATATATATATATATATATATATATATATACATAGTTCATTTTTATTGTATTTTTTTATTTATTGTATTTTCATTACAATTTAAGTTATTGAATGATTAAAATGACAGACATTTAAAATGTTCTGCTCTAAACAAATGTTTCATGTACTAAATGTTTTAAGAAATCAGATCAAATCAGAAATCAAATTGACTCATAAATCTCTAAAATAAACGGAAGAAGTTAAAATATTCTCTTGACAAAATCAACAAGCTGGACAGATTTTTCCATCAAACGGAGAAACTTTGTCAAAAACATCTTTTCACCAGGAAATGTAATTTATATCTTTACGAGTTCCTCAGTATATCTTTAATCCCACGGCTCTGACTGTGTGTCAGTGGGTTTCACGTCAGGTTGTAGCTTATTACTGATGTTCTCTATTTGTTTTTGTTTTACAGCCTTCTCGGCTGGTAATGACCAGATGTAATCAGAGTCATCTTTTTCTCTCACATACATTCTCATTGTCTCTCTTCTTCGCTCATGGTTCCCAGCTTTAAATCTGTCTTTTTCTGGGAGAACTTTTTAAAGGTTGTGAAAGAGACATGTGCTGAGCAGACCTCAGATCCTTCTTTTTCCTCCCTTCCTCACATACCAGAGAAAACTAGTCTGCTTGCCAGAGAAAAGGGGGAGGAAAACATTGTGTTTGAAAAAAATCTGTAGCTTGGAACAGGTTTATTCAGCCATGTGTCATCATTTATTTCCAATGTGGGCTTCCTGGAATCTACGCATTAGCATGGAGTGTTGAAACTTAGAGGTTTGTCTGCTGGGCGCTGTGGACAGGTGCTTGTTGTTCAAACTGAGGAGACCCAACGTGGAAAAACTGGAGCAATGAGAGGATCTCCAGATTTTCATCAGTCACTTGATTTTCTGTTTGAAACGTTCCTGCTCGTTTCTGTCCTTATTTTATCTGTTCGTGACATAGCAGCCGGCCCTGATAACATCCCAGGCTATCTGGGGTCCTGACTGACATTTTCAGCATCTACATGGATCACAGGGAGTTCTAGGGAGGTTCCAAGGTGGCCCAGAGTCATCCTGACAGCAGGCTTGGACTCTTCTGTGGCCCCCCTGCTGAGGACAGAGCCAGAGGCATTAATTTTTTCCAAATAATTTCACCTGTCACGAGATGTAGAACCATGTATGACTCAATTTTAAGACGCACCACCCGTGTCCCGCGGGTTTAACTGTACTTCATAGAGCAACAATTTTGCTTGTTATAACACTAAAGAATTAGAGCTGTCAAAATGAATGCGTTGATTAGTGATAGCCAGATGAAGCCTCCTAAAGCACCGAAGCTTTCCAGCAAACTGGTTCAGAAAGTGGTTCTAAATCAGGTTTTTATTTTTCCATCTTTGTCCAGAAGTCCTGGATTCAGACCAGTCTCCACTGACTCATCTTTGTCACTCTTTTTCTCCATATTTTAGATCTCCTCTGTGAGTCTGTGAAATGGTTATTTTCCACTTTTGAAAACAAGTCGGGCCTTTTTTTTGTCTGAAGCTTTCTCTGCCCTGAGAAAACATTTTCTTTTGCTACTGAAACGTTAGAAATGAACCATCAGTTTTCTGTGCTGCGTACCTGCAGCTTCTCTCCTGTGTTGGATGAAGAGTCAGACTCGCATCATTTTACCCTCAGTGTCCAGAAGAAAACACTTAAATCTCCCACAGAACCTCTGTTAACCTTACCAAATACCAAACTTGGAAGCTTTTACACAGTTTGAACCTTCTTAGAGACGATTTCTGTCATTTCTAAATAGTCTTCAGGAACAGTTCTCCAGGATCCCTGAAGGACTTTCCAGAGTTCTTCTTTAGAATTTTTTCTGCCTTTGGTTCCGTTCTCTGTCCAGATGATCCAACACAGCTTCAATAAAGCTGAGATAATAGTGTGGAGGTCCAGGTTCTGAGGAGGATCCGTCCCTCCATCAGACCTGTTGCCACTGATCTTCAGTCCAGTTCTGGGGTCATGTAACCTACCTCAGCCTTGTCTCCCTGTTTCCCTTCCTTAAGAACGGCATCTTGACAGCCACATTTCCATGGAGACCATTTTTGATGAGGCTTTGGCCAACAGTAAATGGATCAGCTAAAGATCCAGATGCATCTCTCAGGTCCTGGTTCAGGTCTTTGCTAGATTTGTTTCTTCTATTTCTGTTTTCTTTTTCCAGCAGATCTAAAGCATAAATCCTTCAAACAGCCACAGAGAGACCGGAGCATCTGATGGAGCCTGAGTCTGCAGGAACTAGTCCTAAAACTCTGATGGTGGTTTCACTTCACTCCAAAAGATTGACATCTTTAGTCTGCAGCACGTTGCATTAGGATTTTCTTTTTGTCCACTTCTTCATTAAACCAAGTTAAATCTGCTAATCCAGGACCTGTTTCACCGAACACCGATTCCCCAACCAAAACCCAGTTTTTCTGAACTTCAACTCGAGGCTAAGGTTACTTGTGGTGATGGAAACTGTTGGGGTACTAGATAATTCTTGGAGTAAGTGAAGGGGTGGGACAAAGTGACAGACTTCAGCCTCCAGCTTACCGTTTTTAACCATGACTGGGATGTTGCTGCCTTCAGGAGATGTTTCCTGGTGTGAACTTCATTTAGAACCGATTCAGCATCTGTTTTATGTGTTATCATTAAGGAAAGAAATATTGATTCATGAAAGGAAAATACTGAATTAATGAATCATTCATAAAGTCAAAGGTTTACATTGTGTCTTTCATGCTTGTTTAGAAGCTAAAAAATAATGTTTTCAAGTCAAATCTCAGTTTTTTAGGGAGCTCTCAAGGGGAAATAAACACAACTTGCTTCATATTTTTCCCTTAACCTTTAAAACTACATAGAAGTGATGGCTCCATCTCTTCTATTATCATCAGTGTGTGGTGTGTATCTCTGTGGGGTAAATGTGATGGATAGCTACCCTTTAGATGATCTACGGAAGTTTTCCAGACATTTCTGTCCCATCCAGGAGGTTTACAATCCAGCCACTAAATGTAGTTTTATTCAGAGACTCTATCTGGTAAATCCACAATGATCCATGATAACAGCATTATTTATCACATTTCACCATAAAAACATCACCATCACTACTATGTTGCTAAGAGACCTCTATTTAGACCTGGACATGATGATGAAGCCACTTCCTGTCAGACTTTCCACCAATCAGAGAGCTTAGATTGACGGTAACGTCCAATCAGGAGCAGCCAAAGATCAACCAGTGAGCAGAAAGTTCTATGTGTGTGTGAAAAGAAGAAAAATAATGCTCCTCTATGGCTGGAATAAAGCCAAGAAGACGTTTCTGATGCACGGTGGCGCCACAAAGCAGCTGAGCTGGAGTTGGTTTAGTGAGGATAGCAGGTAAATAGTAGCAGGAATAACTGGAAATGAGGAAAAAGTGGAAACATGGAAATAGTTTCTGTTGTGTGTTTGTTTCAATAACAATATTTTTTCTCCTGAAAGCCAAGACTTGAGAGGATGATGAGATGAGAAAAGGTTTGGTCACTGTTGATCTGTGTGTTATTTCTACAAAGTTCTGTTAGTAATAAATTCTGCTTTCTTCTTCTGGTCGACCTTTATGCTGCTATATCTATTCATACATTCATTTTACATCATTTTAGCCTCATAATCTGAGAGCTGAGAAACATCATGTCTGATGCTGACTGGGATTAAAAGGCTTCAGCTTCTAGTTGTGTAAACTTGATGGATGTTTGTCAACTCAGATGTTTGTATCAGCCTGGAAACTTCTGCAAACCTCTGTTGGACCGAAGCTCAGACAAAGCAACACTGTTTTAAAACCAATGGACAAAACAGAAAAACCATCCAGGGGATTTTCAGACTGGAAGGTTGACCTTTGGAGATAGCAGACGATTGGCAGCTCTCTAACGAGCCCAGAAGGCTGAGTGTAGCCTGGCTCGGATCAGACCGGCCCAGCCTGCGCCAGCCAGTGCTGAGTAATGCTGTTAGTAAATACCATGACAATTACTGCTAACGAGGGCCTAATTGGAGCCAGATGAACGTTTATTGAATTTGTCAGAGAAAGGTAGAGAGGAGATGGCTAATGAAGTGCAGCCGGAGCGTTGGGCCAGGCAGCCAGGCGCTGCATAATTCACCACAATCTTCTCCCATGTTTGTGTTTTTTGTTCATTTAACACTGCAAAGATTTCTCTTGGAGGGGAAAAGGGGCTTTTATCTGCCGCTCCATGTTATCATGTATGCTGTTTACACTTCAGTCCAGAGGAGCTCGACAAAGACGACGTCCCTCAGTGCAAACAGCATCCCAATATTTTTTGAACCCTAAAATGTAAAAGACTTTTAAAGTCTTCACACGACTCAAAGCAACAGAGTGTAGCTGATGTCCAGCAGTCGCCTCCGACCTCGCAGTGATTATACGTTTGGATGCTGGCTGACTCTGTGGGAGCTGTCAGTCCAGCCTTTCTACACCCTCCGTTCTCCTCAGCTGTTTTTGGTTATGCAACGTGGGAAATAAAGCAGTGACATAACAGTGTGAGAATTTTCTTTACACCGTATCTTTCAGCTTTGTTGCACAAATCATTGCTTGCATTTTCCTGGAATGTTTTCCAGTTGAGCTTTGTGACATGGTGTATTATCCTGCTGGAAGTAGCATCAGAAGATGCTCCACTGTGGTCATAAAGGGATGGACATGGTCAGCAACAATACTCAGGTAGGCTGTGCTGGTTAAACCAGGCCACGTTGGTACTAAGGGGCCCAAAGTGGGCCAAGAAAATCTCCCCCCACCATTACACCAGCAGCAGCCTGAAGCGTTGATCCAAGGCAGGATGGATCCATGTTTTCATGATGTTTCCTGAATAACTTGACACAGGTTTGAAAAATCATAACAGTTTATATCTGTAAGATGTGGAAGTTTTATCATTTGAAAGCATCGGAAATCATTTAAGATTTGGAAATTTCCTCCAAAACTCAGTTGTTAGAGATAAATGTTGCTGTTGGTCTGTTAGTTTTCTAAAGAAGAGACTGTTTAGAATCTATAAAGGTCAGGGGGAGGTTTTGGTTTTCCCTTTAAACATGAAACTGTAGGAGCAACCGGATCAGGACAGATGGACGAGGCGAGTCCGAGTCCGCCGCCGCTGCCTCTGCACCCAGCTCAGAGAAGCCGCCCGTTTTCATTGGCTAGCATTCAGAAACGAGGCCGATGCGACCTCTGCCTGATTCATTCCTCCACATCTTTTGCTTGCTTCATCTCCTCCCTCCATCACATCATTCATCCCTCCCTCTAGCCCTGCTTTCCAGCCACCTCCTCCACCCTGCCTCTTTGTTTCATTACACAGTCGCTCCTCATCCTCCCAGCTGATGGTCCAGTGCAGCGAGGCCCTCGGGCTCCGCTGCCTGTCCCTTTGATTTCCATCCACAGACAACAAAAAGGAGGGCACACATCCAGTGTATACAGGGCACGTGCACGCACACACACACCCCTACATGTGTATGCATGTACATCTGTACACACTGTTATTTTATATGGACTTATGTGTAGTCTGCACGACGAGTCAGTCCTGATC